>NC_064408.1:64640000-64837500 GCF_023375975.1 Astyanax mexicanus
GGAGGTCAAAGGGGAATAATGGGATAGAGGAGTGAAGGAGGGGAAGAAGGAAATGAGGTTAGAAGTAGTTAGTGTGTTAGAGGTGTTAAGAGAGTAAGTGCTCTTTGAAGAGCTCAGTCTTCAGGAGTTTCTTAAAGATAGCGAGAGATTCTCCTGATCTGGTAGTGGAAGGTAGTTAGTTAGAGGTGTTAGGAGAGTAAGTGCTCTTTGAAGAGCTCTGTCTTCAGGAGTTTATTAAAGATAGCGAGAGATTCTCCTGATCTGGTAGTGGAAGGTAGTTTGTTCCACCATTGGGGAACTCTGTATGAGAACAGTCTGGATTGCTTTGTGTGAATTACATTTTAAATGTAATTATGGAATTTCATAACGAACCTGAATTGCACATGACTTATGTTCTGCATTGACAACAACCATGGCAGGATACATCAAGGATGGTTTCCATAAGCCAAGACTGTACAGTAAAACAACGGCTTTTCATCAAATTTTAATTCAATTAAAATTCAATTTCATCCTATTTAATTAGTGTTAAACAATGTACTGTCCAACTTCTATGTGTGAACTTACCTTATGATGTTTTGATGTGCAAAATTCCATTTGATGAATTATTATTAACTGGTATTGTTAACAATGCTAGCCTGGGATAATGTTAATAATGATAACCTGAGACAATGATAAACATAATTATCTGGGAAATTAAAGTAAAATATGTTTTTTATCACTGGAAAATGATTGTCAATCCACTTATGGTAGAATCAAACGTCTAGCAAGTATTTTTCTTTTGGAAATGTTTGGAAATAGTATACAATTGTCCAAATGTTTAATGCGTTATCACAATCAAGTCTTATGTGAAGTCATTCCCAGCTCTGACATCTGAAGAATGGAATGAAGCATTAATATACAGTTTCAGCAAACTAGTTTTTGCAGCTAATATATAAATAAATATATATATATAACTATATAACTATATAACTAATGATTGGGTGACCAAGGTGAGTTGGTTTTCCACTATTTAAGGCACAGACAAATGCTAACTTTAGAGACTGTAACCAGCCATCAACTGCTGGAAATTATCGAACTTTGAATGTGTTTACAGGTCCAAAAGTCTGTTTTTTCAATGTTTGTAAAGGGTCTGTATCATGAAAAAGTACATTTTCTTCATTTTTTTGACATAAAATTGTTTGATTTAGTATAAAAAACACCAAACTCTTCACTCTACTGTGATAAAACCCTGTATATAAACAACAAACTGCCACGCAAGCCCAGAAGTTCAAATAGAGCTCATTCACATATAGCATATCAGTATTCCAGCAAATCAAACACAACCACATTACCTGTTTCCATAAAGAAGGACTTTTATTAGTGTTTATTATTATACATAAACTCACATAAACATCCACATATTTTATAATAATACTATCTAAATATCTAGTATATTGGCTTATTAAGTTTGGATGTTTAAAATAAGCATCTACATCTAAATTTTAAATACAAAAAAATTCCTTGTGGTCAGGTGGCATGTTTGCCATGCTTTGGTCTGTCATCGTTCCCTTGCCCATCATTCCAGCTTTACCGCATCACTGTCTGCTCTAAACAGCAGTAATCTGATCTGACCCTTGGTGGTGGTGTTGTTTTTGTTGTTGACTGTAATAAAGTAGTTGTCAGGCTCCATTTCAGTGCAGCAGGAGCCCAGCAGATGATTGAGGTTCAGATGTGGGCAATAAGCCTCCAGTCTAATCCAAAACACCCCATTACTGCATTATATTACACATACGCTGGGATTTGGCCCTGCTTTCTGTTAGACCTGAGGTAGAGCAGGGTCATTGAACTGGACTGAAGGAAATGGGAATGGCTGAAAAGTGAAAGAGTAAGATCCATGTGATTCAACAGTCACATGTGCTGTAGGTGTGTGTGTGTGTGTGTGTGTGTGTGTGTGTGTGTGCAGATGTTATACGAGATACAGATTTACCGAAGTAGAGTGTTTGATAATAGAATGCGATTCATGACCTCCACTCACATAACTTTATATACCCCAAACACTTCACACTCACACCCATCCATGCTTAAAACCTCCATATACCATATATTCCTTGAGTATGGAAACACCAAAAATCTTTACTCTACAGGGATAAATCAGCGAAAAACAACTGTTGTTTTAATAGAAGTTTAAATAGACCTCATTCACATATAGCATATCAGTATTCCAGCAAACAACACAAACACAACCACATTACCTGTTTCTATGAAGAGGGATTTTCTGTGTTTATACATATATTATACATATACAACAAAAACATTCACATATTTTTTAATAATAATACCATCCACACATCCACCTCCATAAACCCCACCACCTTCATACTCCCACCCATCCATTCATACATGCGCCTGTATTCACCCCACCACCTTCATACTCTCACAAATACAGACACATACTTCAAGACACACCTTCATACTCCCACCCCTCTACTCATATACCTATATACCCACCTTCATACTTCCACAAATCCACCCATATTCAGTACTGTGCAGAAGTTTTAGGCATCAAAGCAAATTGCACTAACTACATTTATCTTTGCAATATGAGTGTTGTGCTTTAAAAGCTCTGCTTTGTTTGTATTTATTGTAATTATCATGTTTTACTGAGCTAATAAACACTTACTTCACAGATAAGAAGCTTTTTCTTTACTGAAATTCCCACAGGTGCACAATACTGTACTTCCAGATATACCTTCAAACTCCCAACCATAACCCTGTGTACAAACAACAGCCTTCTTACTCTCACCCATACACGCATTTCACCTCCATACACCCCACCACCTTCATACTCCCACAAACCCAGACACATATTTACATCCCATCTCATCCACCCTTGAAACTGTATACATATAACAGCCTTCTTTCTCCAACCCGTCCATACATACACATCTTCATATTCCCACCTACCTACAGTGATGGGAATAAGGGCATTGAAATAAACAGCGTTACTAACACCGTTACTTTTTCAGTAAGGAGTAATCTAACTAACTTTTCTGACTGTCACTATAACGCCATTACCATTTCCGACACCCCGTTACTGCACGTTACTTTAGCTTTTTTTTAACTTCACGCATACAGACAAAGGTGTAAGTGTGTGTGTGTGTGCGTTGTGTGTGAGTCATAAAGGGGGGGGGGTGAGATAAGTAAGATTACGTCTTCAGCGAATCAGAGAAAATAGGTGGGTGGGTGTTTAGAGTGCATGCATAGTGGCGGGTGTTTACAGCGCATAGCGAGAGATGGCGAATGAGGAGGACTCGAGTGGCAAAACTGCCTTTTCTAGATGGAAATACTGACACTATTTCAAACTCACTGAGGTCAAAGGTAAAAATGTGCAGGTCCAGTGCACATTATGTCCCCAAACTAAACATTTGTCATGGACAAACCTCTAATTGTCTTTGCTGTCATGCACTCTATTCATCTGGCTTATGAAACACGCTCTGAGAAGGTGGGGGCCGGGGGGGTAGGGGGGTGGGGTTTACGGGGGTGATTAACACAAAAGTAACGCAATAGTTACTTTTACTAGTAACTAGTTACTTTAATAGTGGAGTAACTCAGTAACTCAGTTACTTTTTTGGAGAAGTAACTAGTAACTATAACTAATTACTTTTTTCAAATTAACGTGCCCAACACTGCCTATCTATGCATATAACTGTATACACCTCACCATCATCATAGTCTCACCCATCCATGCATATACCAGTATACACCCCAACCACCTTCATACTCCCACACATCCATATAGAGAATTGCATACACCTCACCTCCTTCATACTCTCTCCCCTCCACACACATTCTCAAACTCACAACTGCAGTCATACAGTCCACACAAACATGAATCTAAGACTGAAGTACACCTGCCTTACTGAATTTAGACTGAAGATTTCAGTCTGAACAATGCCTTTCATAACACAGTGTGTTCTCCTTGTAAGTACACGTCAAGCAGCAGCACCGCTGGAACGGAGCAGTCTGGGGCTGCCGAGGACGTGGAGCTGTGTCCTAATTGAGGCCTTTAGCTGTCCACAATGTGACTCAGTGTATGAGGCTGCCTGAGGGTCTGTGTGTGAGGCTGCAACAGAATGGCCCCTACCGGACACATTCATTTTCTGCTTTAACAGCTACACACAGCAGCTCTGGAGAGACCAAAGGGACAAGCTGGGCTCCCGTGTGTGAGTGTGTGTGTGTGTGTGTGGCAGCCCCCTCTGGTCAGGCAGCAACATGTCGTCGTCAGGCTGACGTACGACGAGCAGGAAAACGGGGCCAGAGCCAAAGGCCTGTGTGTTGCCGTGGTGACCTTATTTTCACGGCAAGTGAGCGCGTGGCCTGATGAACGTGCACGGTGAAGTGTGTGTGTGTGTCCTGCGGCACTCTGTGGCTCATTCAGGCGCAGGCGAAAAAAAATGAGCTCACACACGCAACTCTGCAGAACACCAATGGGGTAGCACACACACACACGTCACACACACACACACACAGAGAGCCTGGGAATCGTGGAACACTAGAAGACAAGATACTATAGCCTTAGCACTGTAGCACTGTTTACACTGTGTTACTGCTATAGTATGACTGTACTGCGGGATATTTATACTGGCATTATACTGAATTAAATAAGATTAAATGCTTGCAAAACACTTAGCGTTTGCTTTTCACACAAGCCAACATGGTGAGGTGGCTGCAAAGCTGAGTGGAATAAGTTCACACTAATGTTAAGAAGGTTAACCTGTGAGCGTGAATTTTTATAAACTGGTTAAAAATGGTTATTCATCCACAATCATTTATCTTCCTTTTTCAATCGGTTCTGCACCTGGGCTAAAGTTACCAATCAAATCAGCCAAAACATGAATGGCATATAATGGCACAATATACTTACAGTATATACACTCCAGCACCTGACTCGATTTACTATGTGTACATCTGCGCTGCACATCCAAACATTGGTCCAAACAGCGCTTGATTTAGGTTTTACTTCATTCATTTTGACACTTTGCGATTGCTTGTTATAATTAAATCTTACTAAGAAAAAATAGCTTACCCCATTGGCATTTTTTTGGCTTAACATAAGCATAAACATCTCAATTTACATATATTTTGTCTAGTTTTTGCCAATGGATTTTTTGCAGTGTGCGCATTTTGGTGCATTTTGATTAATGTCTATGTGAAGCCAGATTAAACAGAGGTAGAAAATGCTCCAGGTAAACAAATAAGAAGAAGAAATTAACTACAGGTGTGAAAATGTCCTTAGTGTGTCCTTTTTTCTTCTGGTACAAGTGGTTTAGACACAGCATTGCTGCTGAAGTTTTTAAACACTGTTCCCGCTCACTGTCCTCTCTTTTAGAGGCTCCTATCCACCTCCTAATGCTGGTAGATGTAAAGATGTCAGACATAGATGCTCATCAGCTCTATCCTCTAGTTCTTCATCAGTTCTGTGAGCCAAAAAGACACAAATCTAACCATCCAGTATGGAAGAAACCAGTCCAGGTCATTTACAATGCAGGGGAATCACTCTTTACTGCCAATACCTGATCTATGCACCAAGAGGCTGACACATGTTGTCTGTTTTTGCAAGCAATCAATCAAATGACTTACACACTTTTCTGGTAGCCGTGAGTCTGAATAACGCATCACCTCACTAAGATACGCAGCGCAACTTCATTAACCCCTGAAGCTCAGGTCAAACTACAGGATAATCCGATTCAGGACTAGTTCTGAAAAGACTTGATTTCAGACTGTTCTTAAAGGTTCTTCACCACAGTCACTTCGCCTCCGCATCTATGTTTACAATGCACACATCTGTTACAACCAACCCCATCCTACCACCTCCACCTCACACCATATAGATTCTCCATTAGTTTACATCTTTCTTCCCCAAAGCGTGGCCTGCGGCAGCCTCTCAGCCTGTTTCGATCTTCATCAGGGTAATGAGCACAAGGAAGAGGAGGAGGCAGCCAGGGCGAAGGCATTGTTGCTTAATCGACACTTCGGCAGCGCAGGAAACAGTCCATTCCATGAAATGGTCTGTTCTCCTCCTCTTTTGCCCACCTCAGCACCTGGGCTTAGCACTGACGTCGCCCCTTTTTTGCTCTGTGTTCTCCCTGCTCTTTCTCTCTCTCCCTCTCTCTCTTTCTCTCTCTTTCTCTCTCTCCGAGGCTGCAGAAAGTGCAGCAGCTTCACGCTCTGACTGTGCAAGAGCGCCAGATAAACAAGGC
Source organism: Astyanax mexicanus (assembly GCF_023375975.1). Classification (NCBI taxonomy): domain Eukaryota; kingdom Metazoa; phylum Chordata; class Actinopteri; order Characiformes; family Acestrorhamphidae; genus Astyanax; species Astyanax mexicanus. The sequence goes on from NC_064408.1 coordinate 64,646,240, forward strand.
AGAATGAATTTCAAACGTCCTGCAATGCATTTTCAAGCTGACTGCTACAGAATGCAGTTAGAAATGCGTGCATTATCCAAATGTGTGTTACGGATTCCTATGCATATTTCAAAGTAAAAAAAAAATAGCACTTTCATTGTGACCTGCTCTTTATAACTTTGTTTTAACTTATTGTTTTATGTTTACCTGAGCAGCTAATGTTTACCTAAACCATGGCTTACAAGTTAGTCTTGTACACTGTAAAAAAAATAAGCATACAGCTCTGGAAAAAACAAAGAGAACTCTCAGTTTCTGAATCAGTTTCTCTGATATTGCTGTTTATAGGTATATGTTTGAATAAAATTAAAATTGTTGTTTTATTCTATAAACTACGGACAACATTACTCCCAAAATCCAAATAAAAATATTGTCATTTAGAGCATTTATTTGCAGAGTAACAAAAAAATGAAGAGCTTTCAGACCTCAAATAATGTACAGAAAACAAGTTTATATTTAAAATGTTGTAAGAGTTCAGAAATTAATATTTGGTGGAATAACCATGGTTTTTAAATCACAATTTTCATGCATCTTGGCATGTTCTCCTCCACCAGTCTTACACACTGCTTTTGGATAAGGTTAAACCACTCCTGGTGCAAAAGTAATTCAAGCAGTTCAGTTTGGTTTGATGGCTTGTGATCATCCATCTTCCTCTTGATTATATTCCAGAGGTTTTTAATTTGGTAAAATCAAACTCATCGTTTTCTAGAGCTGTATATGCCATTTTTGTTGTTGTTTTCTTGTTTTTTTTGTAACATTATAACAAGGCTGTATTTTAGGTTATTGATCTTTAATTAATCATTGGTACAATGCAGATATCTGTACACTTCTTGAATTAGTAGTTCCTGACAATTTCCCCACTAATATAACGTATGAACAAACCAACTAGTCTGCACTCCTTTGCACATTATTACCAAATAATCTTCCTCAGGGTGTAATTAAAGTCATGGTGCATAAAGGGTTAACTCACTATCAGAGGTTTCCAGAAGTCCAAGAGAGCACAATTGATCTAGCGCTCACTAGGTGGGTAAGACGGCCCTCCCTCTTTCTTCATCACTCAGCACAATTCTAGCCAGATTGAGCATCTGTTAGCTGACGTAACAGAATAGGCGAGAGTTGGCGTTCTCCTCCAAGCGTATTGAGCTGCAGAGTGACACAGTGTTAGGAACAGCTTGCAAAGATAGAGTTGACTTGCTTTATGTGTAACAAAAGAAGGACATCAAAAGAAACCATTGTCTTCCCAATTGTGAGAAATCATACAGGGCCATCAATTTAAACTGATGCATATGCAAAGACTCTTACAGAAAGTGTGTAGTTTCTATAACTGTAATTCTCCATCCCCAAATGAACAGCCAAAAAAACAGTCAAAAAATGCATTCTTTTAGTTTTGCACTGATGGTTAATGTCACTAAAACCCTATCTGGACAGAATTAGTTCCTCAGGGGGACATCTATGAAAAATATTTAGCACTTCTGCACAGTGATTTCTTGGTCACATGACATCGCGTTCAGTAGCTCCTCCATTTCCACTCGCTGCTGGGTTTGCGTGGATCTCTGTGGAAACGCGTGTTCAAAGTGTAATTACGGTGCGTGGCAGTGAACAAATAGCTATTTTATTAAAGGCGAGGAGATGAAACTCAGAGTCCGGACAGGACTAAAATGACCAAAATACCACAGAGTTCAGCGAAAAACAGTAGATAATTCAGCCTGTAATTTTCTCAGAGGACATCTGAGAAAAACACACACATGGTCGTTGGGAATAAAATCACAGAGGACCCCCTATAAAAGAGAAAATTACCCCTAGGACCCCCTGAGAAACTAATCCCCTCGAATAGGGCTTAAGACATAGGCTAACTTAACATGGGGCAACATATAATGCACCATGCACTATGCTTGCCTCAATCCATATCCAATTATTACATATTACATTATTATATCCTTATGAATTTAAACTTTTGATGGCACTGTGATCTAAAAAAATTGACAAATAATACTTATAATAGACACAACATGATTTCTAATAGTATTTTTTTTCTATTTGTATAGACATAGACAACAATATGTCCTATAACTATTCGAGATTAGCAGCTCAACACGGATTCAGGAACAACACATCCATTTTGGCTGGTGCTACAGACATAAGCTTTCACCATTTGCTACTTTATTTTTTTTTAGCTTAACTATTGCTTTAATAGAAGAGAATGCTAAATACAAATATGATGCATAAACATAAACATAAAGTAAACATAGAGTATTTGGCCAGCTGTAACAGATGTGTTACATGTGCCAGAAGAAAACTAGGCCAAGGGAATCTGCTCGAGTGGAGGTGCACACAGCCAGAACCCTCACACTCAAATGCACAGACAGAAGTGTACAACAAGTACACACACACACACAGTATATACATATATATATATATATATATATATATATATATTTATACACTGTATATGCACAAAGACATACATACACATACACACACACAAACTGGTTATTCACGCCCTAAAAACCCTGCCTGCTAAAAGGCCCTCACTGCCTCTCTCTGGCTCACGCAGAAAGATGCACACTTTCAGGCACACAAACACATTAGAGTTAAGGCATCCATAATCAAGAGTGGAACGCTTCAGGGGTGTAAATGGTGGCCCCTGTCAAATCAGTGCACGTACATGCTCACTAAAGGGAGTGAGAGAGAGAGAGAGAGAGAGGGAAGAAGTAGTGCAGTAAAAAAAATGAAGGCTCTGGGGGAGGGAAGAAAGGTATCAACATAAATCTACTGTGTTTCTCCATGCTGCTGGTTCCATCAGAGAGAGGGGAAGAGAAGAGAAGGTACTGAAGCAGAGCGAAAGAGGAAATAGCCTGTTCAGAGGGAGAGTGCGTGTTTTTATGTGTGTGAATGAGAGAGAGAACGAGATGATTTGGGTGTGTCACACAGTATGAAAGTGCAACACAGAGCCAAGCATTTAGACACACTGACGTATGTGTGTATGAGTGTGTGTGAGTGTATCAATGTGTATCTGTGTTTGTTGTCAAGGGAGGGGCTGTGGTTGGGCTTTTGTTGCGCTTCATAATGGTTTATTAAGCTACTAAAGCACCTTGCTAAACTAGATGTGCTGGTCCTAGCCGCCCTAAACAGCCTCTTCCCTGATCCTTTCATTTGTTTCCCGTGTCACTCTCAACTTTCCCTCTCATGGTGGAGATCAACCAGCTCATTAAGGAATCAAGTCCATGAAGCACTTGCTCTATTCAAGGGTTATTAATTATGAAACTGAAGGCGGCCTCTTGAATAAACAGCAGCTAGCAGTCAAACAGCATAAATCACTCACTGCTTATGCTAACGCTAGTACTAAGAAGTGTAGAATCAGAGCTAATCCTGTGCGAGGCCTTGTGATTGTCTTGGCTGATTGGGGTACAGTTACTGCTTTAATCACCAGAACTGATTCTAGTCTGGGGAACGAGGGGAACTTTTTTCTGAGCTGTGGATCAGTTACACAATTTCATTCATCTCTTTTCTGAATGAATAATTGCTGTCTGATGTTGTTTTTCTATTTTACTCAGATAAAAACACTTATATTGCAAGAAACAGCAGCAGGAGCTCCTCAGAAAGCACTGTTCTCATTTATCTCTAGGTAGGACAGGGCATTTGACTCCACAGAGCTGAGCTACAGTCACTCCAGTGTATTAGCTTGTTATGCTAAGTGGCCAGTGTTAGTTAGGGAGCTGTATCTGCTTCTTTGGGGGTGCTGTTCTATGCAGCGCATCTTGCAGTATGTGAAAAATGCATGCCGGTTTAATTTTCCCTCCTGTACACCAGATGAACCGGTTTACCTCCCAGCACTAGTTAGACCACAGGTTGTGATTCAGAATTAATGATGCTGTCAGGCAAGCCCTCTATAATAGCTTCAATTTGAGAAGATTTTTTTAATAAACAGGTGTCTACAGACTTAGCATCATAATTCCTAGCATGCTACCTCAGTGGTTTTATTATTAGTTGATATATATCAAAGGTCGCAGGGGTCACAGTGGATTAAAGCTCTTTTTGGGGAACTTGTAAACACCTCCAGAAAGTTCCTCAGCAAGTTTTTTCATCTTTCTATTTGGCTTCTCTCCCACCTCATGATACAGTTTACTTTTAGCATCTAATCCCACAGCTGCTGAATTAGTTCTGAGCTAGGGATGCGTCACCGTGTTTGGACGACCGAAAGGAGAGATTTGTGTCTCTTTTTCTCTCCTCCATCCAGACTTCTCTGGGAGATTAATACTTTTTTCTGTAATCCCGTCTCCCTGCAGTTCTTCCCCTCTTGGAATCGGCCTAGCCTGCGACTCATCAGCAGATTAGCAAGAGATAAGGAAGACGACACCTCCTTTGATAAACATAGGGACTGATTAAAGAGTGTGTGTGTGTGAGTGTGTGTGTATTGGTGTTCACACTCCTGCACTGTTAAATATGTCAGAGTAATTAAACAGATCAGAGAAATCCCTACTTAGACATCTCCACTATCCCAGAATGCCTTGCTCTTTACAGTGCTTCACACTCAGCGATGGCACATAGAATAGGGTGTGATTTTATAATGGCAGAGAAAGCCTTATATAGCAGAACTAGCATACAGTTCAGTTCTGCTTTATTTCTACACATTGCTTCCTATAGAGCTAGTTTAATACATACAGGTGATAAAAGACCCAGAGACAGATAAAAAAAAACTTTAAAAGAAACTAAACACCTTAATAAATTGTTAAAAACTGCCAGCTTCACATGATGTCAAAAAATACAAAAACCCTCTGTTTTATTAAGATCTGTAAATTGTATCTCATTTACAAGTAGTCTTAATAAGTAGTTAAAATACAGTTAGAAGAAAATGCAAAAACTTGCTCTATAAAGCTTTCTCTGAATTAAAAATTTCTTATTTATTTTGTATTCATATTATGGCACCCAACCACCATATTTTGCCTGATTGGTGAGCACGTTTTGTTTTTGATGGTCACATTTCCACAAGCTCTTGTGCATTTTTTTTGCTAATACCAATCAAAAAGGATTAATTTATGTAAAGGGCACAAACTGCTATGATGTCAGTGTGAGTGGGTTGGGACAAACTGGGGTAAACTAAGTAGGGTTGTATTCAATTGCAATTTAATGTTATTTAGCATAGAGAGTTTCCAAATAGTTCATTAAATTCAGATGATCATTCCTGTCCTTCAAACAGATTACAGGAACAGGAAAAAATAAAAATAAAAAATATATATATTTTATTCTTAGTCATTTTAGATTCATTTTAATTGCTCCATTCCTAATCAATTTTGAACTGACATGTAATGAACAACTGCTTGATTCACTCTATATCAAAAAAGAATAACAATGAAATAGATGTTTTTGCATAACAGTGATGTGGATAGCATTTTGCTTGCATTTTTATACAGTGTTTACATATGGAATCATACTCTTTGTGTTAAACATATTTAAGGTAAAAAAAAAAAAAGGTTTTCCATGATGTGAGCTTCTTACATTTTTACATATTCAATATTCAAATCTCATCAGGACAGAATGTACTGGTCCAGTAAGACCAGGGCATCATTCAGGGGGGGCGTACTGCTTGTTTTATGCAACGCATGCTGAAATAGACGGTAGTGAACAGCGCTGCATTGCTGGTACTATTACTACTGCTGCTTACTGAATGGAGCTCGGGGTGAGTTACAGTGTGTGCTGGTGCAGTGGCGTAGTGCACTGCTGTCTACAGTCGCTATAACGTCACTGCCCTGAGAACGCTCAACCTATGGAACTACTGCAGTGTGTGTGTGTGAGTGTGTGTGTGTGTGTGTAAGGTGCACCAGTGAGTGCTGATCACATGCTGTGGTGGTGTGATTTAGCCTCTCTCTCTCTCTCTCTTTTTCTCTCTCTCTCTTGCCTTGCTAAGAGCTTTCCTGATGCTGAGACTGGTCGACAGTGAGCTATGATGATTACACTGCTGTCCTCACCCCTGTGTGTGTGTGTGTGTGTGTGTATGTGTGTGTTTGAGATGTACACACAGCTGTGATTATTGCACTGCTCCTTTGGTCTGGATTAGCAGGCGAGCAGAGATACAGGGGTTGGACAATGAAACTGAAACAACTGGTTTTAGACCACAATCATGTATTGTCTCGACGGACAGTTCCGGTGGAAACAGGAGAGTTTGAACAGGAGTGATTTGAACAGCTGTGGCTTTATGTTTTTTGGATACAATCCGGGTTAGCACCCGAACATCCCTTTCAAACAGCTTCCTCCTGCGTCCACAGTTAATCCTGTTGGATGTGGTTCGTCCTTCTTGGTGGTATGCTGACATTACCCTGGATACCGTGGCTCTTGATACATCACAAAGACTTGCTGTCTTTGTCACAGATGCGCCAGCAAGATGTGCACCAACAATTTGTCTTCTTTTGAACTCTGGTATGTCACTCATAATGTTTTGTGCATTGCAATATTTTGAGCAGAACTGTGCTCTTACCCTGCTAATTAAACCTTCACACTCTGCTCTTACTGGTGCAATAATGTGCAATTAATGAAGATTAGCCACCAGACTGTTCCAATTTAGCCATGAAACCTCCCACACTAAAATGACAGGTGTTTCAGTTTCATTGTCCAACCCCTGTAGATCTGAGAGGAAAAGGTAGTAGTGTGTTGTGCTGAAAGGAATGACTGTCAGGTTTTTTCTTCTTCTTCTTCTTCTTTTTTTGATGATGGATCCTCTCCTATCTGGATTATCCAACGAGTCCTAGCTCAGGTGGAGTGGTTAGTGTGTCACAAACCATGTGTGTGTGTGTGTGTGTGTGTGTGTGGATTCCAGAATTTGTAGATGAAGATGCAGTAATAACCTCACGATGATGTCCCCCTGTCAAATCTCACCTCTGATTGAGGATTATGCAGGCAGCCCATTGGTCAGAAACTAGCTTCATCTCTGCTGTCACGTCTTAGCCCTGTCTCATGTCTCTGTGTGTCTTCCCCACGTGACCTGTGCCTCTCTGTGTCTCCTGTCAGTAGATTTCCACCATGTGTTTCTCATTTGTAGCTCCGCCCCTTCCCCAGGTGTTTCCAATTCTAGTGTGTTTTATGTTACTATAAATAGCCCTCCTCTGCCACCTTGTCCTCTGTCGGTCTTTGCACCTTCCTCTGTTGTTTTGTCATTCTCGTGTTTTCTAGCCTAGCCCTCATTTTCTTAGCTTTAGTCCTTGTCCTTTGTTTATCTCTTGTTTAATGTTTCTAGTTTCTTGTTTATTTCCGTGTTCCCTAGTTCCTTGTATATACCCCTGCTTTGTGTTTATTAGTTTATTCCCTTGTTTGTATTTCCCTGCCCTGTTTGGTTTGTTTATTATTATCGCTCGTTTGTTTTGGTTATTGGTTATTTGTGTTTCTTTGTTTAGTGTTACTCGTTCCTTGTTTCTTTGCTTATTTGTTATTTATTTATTAAATTATTATTTATTTAGTCCTTACCTGCACTTGTGTCCGCTTTCCTCGTCTCCCTGCCTGGGTCACTTCGTGACATCTGCTCAGAACCAGGCCACAAGGTCAGACGAGTAGCAATGTGACTGACACATTTTGTAGCAATCCATATGTGTGTGTGTGTGTGTTTGTTTGAGCGGCACAGTGCGGTGTGGATGTTATTTGGGTTGGTTCAGGATAATCCATTCATCCAAAAGAGGATTGGCCCTCAATAGGCCGTAGTAGACCTTTGTGCTGCTAGTGTTTGTCGAGGAGTGTGCATGTGTCAGGGTCAGTGTGTAGTGGAGGAACGGTGTCATGACATGGCCCTGTAAAACATGTGTTGTGTTTTGTCTCTCTATAGTCTTTATAGTGTTTTTATTATAGTCTACACCTGGTGTCAGCAATAGGCGGAAGTATGAATCATCTGGCCTGTGAGGTTGTTTGAAATATAATGAACAATAATGAAAAATAAATAAATAAATAAAATGCTTCCCTGTCTCTCTGTTGCGCTTAGCGTGACTTTAGTTTCTGCCCGTTCTTGTTTTCCACCCGTTCTTGGGCTACCTATCTCCTTATAAGGCCGTTTTTTTTCCTGGAGCGGTGTGTTTATTTATTGTTTTTCTTTCTTCTTTAGTTTACCTGCTTTGAGATCAACTGTTCTGCAATTGGGTTCAACAAACCTTTGGGCTGGAGAGCTACTAGTCTGTAGCACTCCATACCATTACACTTCATTTTCCAAAACTGATTTTTTTTTTTGTGGCCCGCCACATAATGAAATGAAAAATATCTGGCCCGTGGCCAAACTTAATTGCCGACCCCTGATCTATAATGTATAAACACAAAGAAAGCGAGAGAGAGACAGAGAGAGAAAGCCCTATCTGCACAGAATTAGTTTCTCAGGGGGTCCTGAGGTAATTTTCTCTTTTATGGGGGTCCTCTGTGATTTTAATCCTGTCCTAAATGACCATGTGCTATTTTATCCTCTGAGAAAATTACAGGCTGAATTACCTACTGTTTTTCGCTGAACTCCGTGGTCGTAAGATAATTAAAGTCCCATCTAGATCTACATGTCTGAGTTTTGACTCCTCACATTTAATAAAATAGCTATTTGTTCACTGATATGCACCGTAATTACACGCACGTTTCCATGGAGATCCACATAAACACAACAGCAAGTGGAAATAGAGGAGCTGCTGAACCAATTCTTTAGTGTAGGAAGTACAAATGTATCTCCAGATAGCAGGAAGAACGATATCAGGAGGAGAATAAAACTTAAATCAGTGAATAAAAGAAGATCACGCAAGCAGATTAAACAAATGAAAAAGCCAGAAAACTCACTGGTCCTCCTGTTTTTTCAGTTGCAGTCTGAATTCAAGAGTTTAATCACTGAGTAAAAGTAGAAGTGTGAAATATTTTTCACAGCCATCCCCCTGAGAAACTAATCCTGTCCGGATAGGGCTGAAAACAACAATAGAGAGAAGTCAAATTGCTTAAGCAATGTATGCTGTTATGAAAGAATCCACATTAGTTGCTATTGTAAAGCGCTTAAATGCTGGACAGTGCTCCCATATAAATAAATAAATTAATAATCAGCAATAATACAAAAGCAACAGCAATGTGGGGCTCATAGCATTCACATAGCATTCACAAAATACACAGTGCCTACATATGATCCAGACTGTTTGAAGTATGCAGCTTCTGTCACTCTCACTGGACATTGGTAAGTCATGTTAACCCTACTTTCAAATTACATGTAATATGTAATATATTGTTGTTGTTTTTTTAAAATAAAAATAAATAATTCATCACAATCAAGACCCAATATTAATAAATAATGTAGGATTAATAAAACATTTACGTTTTTTAACCAAGTTTTTTTTGTGAAACAGGAAGGTCTAGCATAATACTGTTGCATAACTAACCACGCTTATAAAAACAGGGTCTTTTTACATCAAATTCAAGCCTATCAGTCACATTAATCTTCTCCATTGATTGGTGTTCTGTATTTCTTTACATTCTAAATATTAATGTTGGGCTATGGAACATTTAGTGCTTTGTTAACATTAACATTATGATAATTTAGCAAAAATAATAACAATAATATCCAGATCAACATAAGCAACATTATACATTATTCCATATCTTAGCAACATTCTGAAAGCCTTTTTTATATAAAGCGCAGAAACAGAAACGATCGAAACGGTAAATATGAGGAAGAAAAAGTGTGGGTCTGAGGTTATTGCGCAATCAATTAAAACAGCCAGGAGATAGAAAAGAAAAGAAATAACGGCGTGCTAATATCTGTTCTCAATCTATCCGTCTGGAGTGAGAGATAGAGAGGAGGAAGAGACTGTATATCTTAAGTGCTGGAATTGATCGAGTGATGGAGAGAAGATAAAGAAGGGTGTATTCACCCAAAGAATGAGCAGTGCGGCGTGGAGATGGATGTGATGCTGGGGAATAAATAAAGGACAGATAGCGTAGCGTTATGGACACTGGGGGGGAGGAATATAGGATGGAGAGAATGGGGGAGGGAGATGAAAGAAGAAGTTGGAGGCATTGCATCATGGAGAGAGAGGAATGAAACTGTGCGTGTGTGTTTTAATCTCGCTCAGTGTGGCTCTGTGCCCTGCTGTACACCCATATGGCCTTCAGTGTGTGTGTGTGTGTGTACATGTGTGCACGTGTGTGAGGGAGAATGACAACATGTACAGTAAGTACACATGCATAAACACATGAATATATGTCTGTGTGTGTGTGTGTGTGTGTGTGTGTGTGTGTGTGTGTGTGTGTGTGTGTGTGTGTGTGTGTGTGTGTGTGTGTGTGACATCTGGAGCAGATTTACAAATCCAGTTGTATAACAAGACAATGGCCTCATTATATATATATATATATAACTTCACCAAATTGGTTAGCTAGCTTGGACAAACAGGTTAACCTAGACAATCAGTCATAGTCAAGCTGGTGATCCTGGTAGACCAGCTAAACCGTTAAACTCAAAACAAAACCAAACCCAACGCTGGGCAACCAGATAGAAAGCTTACATTACATTATATTATTACATTACATTTGGCAGACACTTTTGTCCAAAGCGACTTACAATAGTGAAGTACAAAAGTAATAGAAGTTTAAAAGGTAAAAACATTTTTAGATCGGGCTTAAAGGAGGTTGAAGGGAAATAGTGGGATAGAGGAGTGAAGGAGGGGAAGAAGGAAATGGGGTTAGAAGTAGTTAGTGTGTTAGAGGTGTTAGGAGAGTAAGAGCTCTTTGAAGAGCTCTGTCTTCAGGAGTTTATTAAAGATAGTGAGCGATTCTCCTGATCTGGTAGTGGAAGGTAGTTAGTTAGAGGTGTTAGGAGAGTAAGTGCTCTTTGAAGAGCTCTGTCTTCAAGAGTTTATTAAAGATAGCGAGAGATTCTCCTGATCTGGTAGTGGAAGGTAGTTTGTTCCACCAGTGGAACCAGTAAAGCTAGATAATTTCCCCTCTAGCTGCCCATCTTTTCAACCACCTTGATCATCAAGATCAAGACCAGCTTAGTTCATCTGAAACCAGCAACCAGCAAAATGGCTGGATTATTCAGCTGTTAATAACTTCTTTTAAGTCACAACATGCTCCCATGCTTTTGCTGTAGCTTCCCCTTAGAGAAGGTTACTTACTTGCTTATGGAGCCTTCACAGGTATAAGATTGTACTGTACAGTTCTATCGCTGTTTTACTCATCAAATTCTAAAAACATTAGCTCATTCAAAACATCCTCACCATCCCATATAGACTGGATCCTCCACAAGCAGCTGTGTTTATGTAGTGTAACCCTGCAGGAGAAGCCTGCTGACACAGGTAAACAGGTAAAGATCATGACGTAGGCTGATTGGAAGGAGTGGTAGACGCAGCTGAAAGGTTGGGACACCAGCTTGCTTCTTTATCTCTAAACAGAAAAGCCAATTTTAATTAACATCCGTCTGAGCCTCTTAATGAAGGAACAGATGAGACCATTGTTCTTGGCTTTCACTATGTGTCTCTCTCTCTCTTTCTCTTGCTGTTAATTTCCTCCTGCTGTTTCATGCAATATCACAAGATTTATAGTCACATTTGCCTTAATATGGGTGATAATATGCTGTAATTATGCAATGTAGGTGATTCTTTAGAAAACTAAATTATTTAATTTTAATTTTAAACCCTTGCAGACACTGATAGGAGCACTATTAGCATTCAATGCTTTCCATACTCTGAACTCTGTTTGTACTAGAAGACTCCAGAGGGACTGAATAAACTGCATGCTCAGTCCATCCTTAGTGTATTGTGTTACTCATTCAGATACATTCAGGCTTCTGTCCAGCTTAAAACAAGGACTTACAAACATATGGCGTCATTGAAAAAAAAACAGTAATAGTGATAGTTTGTGAAATGTCATTTATTCTGCACAAAAAAAGTGAAAAAGTGTCAACATTGACTATTTAAAAAAAAATCATAGCTACCCACAAATATATATCCATATATCCACCTGTATTTAAGTAAGTAAATGATCTGCGGTTGCTGCAGTTGTTCAGGTTTAGGTTCAGCAACAGTATGTGCTGAAAGAATGAGGTCAGCTGACTCCCTGAATATACTGAATATAGACCAGGTTATTCCATTAATAGTTTTTTTCTTCCCTGATGGCATGAGAATATTCCAAGATGACAATGTCAGGATTCATGGATCTGGAATTGTGAAAGAGTGATTCAGGGAGCATGAGATCATCATTTTCACACATGGATTGTTCACCACAGAGTCCAGATCTTAACTTCATTGAGAATCTTTGGGATGTGCTGGAGAAGACTTTGTGCAGTGGTCAGACTCTACCATCATCAATGCTGCTTTAAGATATTGAAAGATTAACGCAACACTGGATTGAAATAAATCTTGTGACATTGCAGAATCTTATCGTAGACAGTGTATATAAGAGGCCCAGTACAGCACTCAGTTACTCTTTTGGCCAGTTTAATTGCTCCTCTTCATGATTCTAAAGACAAACATGTTTGCATTACATTTGATATGATATGGAAATGGGTGACAATGTCAGGTAATGGTTACCAAACTATGGTGTCTCTTGCTAATGTTTTGGATTTTTTTTTTGTAGTGAAAAAAAAAACATGGCAAAATCTTAGGGAAATTAAAGAGAGACAAATTAAACAGGGAGCAAAATGTTTAGATATCTAAAGTTGGTGTAAAATGTTCCACTACATTAAAAGTTGCACCCTTCTCCTTGTTCAATACTGATTGTAGCTATATTTAAAATAGCAAAGTGTAATCAATAGCTCTATTGCGAGATGCTTTATTAATACTGTCCGCGGTGTCACCAAAGAACAATGAGAATTGTTCTGGTCTTAAAGTTTGAGACGAGCCTTGTCCTAGAAACTGTACGCTGCACATAGTGTCAGATTAAAACGTGCCCTCAATTTATCAAATCCAAAGCTGGGTGAAGCGCAGTCTCCCAAAAGCATACCTGATGTGATTATTATTATTAAACTCATTTGAAAGCTTTAATTGGGAAAAAGTGAGGAGAAAAGTTTTAGAGGGTACAGTAAAGTAAAGTGTTGAGGACGAGGACGGTCGGCAAAAACGGAAGTTTAAAAACGGCAAGAAGTAACAAAGACGAAAGTCCTTCCACTTGCAAAACAAGCTGCTTTAAAGCAGCTGTGTTTTAGTCCAGGTGCATCAAAGAAAAAGAGAGAGAGAGAGGGAGAGAGAGAAAAATGTATCTTGAACTAAAAAGACTAGCTTGTAAGAACCAAAAATACATTTTGTTCCATACACAGTTGGGGGATTTCTGTAATGCTAGCCCTACACATTAGTAAAATAAATTATAAGAATAAATTCATAGATTTATCTCACTGTAGCTGTGCAGCATTTGTGATGCATAATATAATGCTCATGTTTGTGCTAATCTTGCTAACCGCTAACTGATAACTGTGCTGCAAGCTTTCACTCTGTGTTCATAAAGTTGTAAAGGCTTTTTCATACTTAAGCCCTATCTGGACAAGATTAGTTTCTCAGGGGGTCCTGGGGTAATGTTCTCTTTTATAGGGGGGTCCTCTGTGATTTTATTCCCGTCCAGAATGACCATGTATGTGTTTTTTTTTCAGACGTCCTCTGCGAAAATTACAGGCTGATTTACCTAGTGTTTTTACTGATCTCCATGGTCCTCCGGTAATATTAGTCCCGGCCGTACGCACATCTCTGAGTTTCGTCACCTCGCGTTTAATAAAATAGCTATTTGTCCACTGCTACGCACCATAATTACACTTTGAGTAGGCGTTTCTATTGATATCAGCGAATGGAAATGGAGGAGCTACTGAACGCGACCAAGTCACGTGACCGAGAAAGCCTAAAAACTCACTGGTCCTCCTGTTTTTTCAATTGCAGTCCAGATGCAAGAGTTTTATAACTGAGTAAAAGGGTGAAATATTTTTACAGAGATCCCTCTGAGAAACTAATCCCGTCTGGATAGGGCTATAGACAGAATTTTCCAGAAAAAAAACGTATGTCAGGTTTACAAGACAAACCTACATACATTAAACATGTTTTTAAACTAAGTCTGAAGTCAAGATGGTGACAGAACACCATATTATAAGAAGAGCAACATGTTGAGTATAAAACATTTGGAGGTAAAACAAAAGATATGGAAGAGAGCTGAAAGGCTGAGGAATGACAGTGAATTCTTTACCTTGAGTCTTTTTTTAAGTTTGTCTAGCAAGAGTGAAGAATGTTTCACTACATTAAATACTGCATCCTGGTTATTTAAATATATATATATATATATATATATATATATATATATATATATATATATATATATATATATATATATATATTTGTTGTAAATAGGCTTTAAAATAAAATACAGGCCATATAAATATTTACATATATCACAATTATCAGAATGAAGGCTTTACTTTTCCATTTTTTTTGAGAAAGTAACTATTGCGTATTTACTGCAGGTGTCATAAATTAATATATTAACTAACTAAACAAATATATTAACTAACTAATATATAACTTTGTATTGATTGTTAATTCCTACACTGTTTACGTGTTTTTTAGCAAATACTAAAGTAACCAAAGGTCACTGACCTCTGTTTCTCTTTCTCTTTCCTGTTACTGTTTCTCTCTGCTCTTTCTCTCTCTCCTCTCTGTTTCCTTCTGTTTCTCCCCTCCCTTCTTTCTCAAATGGTCCATGAAGGTGTAGACTGCCATGAAAAGTGAGACAAAGTGGCGCTTCGTTTCAGACTGAATCCCCTGAGCTAAGGGCCGAGTCTCTGTGGGCAATTCTCTTTTGTCTGCAGCAATTGAGCCATCCATCCATCCACTTCTCTTTCTCTGAGTGTGATCTCCGGCCCACGCACACCTGTGGCTGATTGTTGTTGACACTGTGTGTGGAGTCTGTACTTCAATCCAGGTGGGCTGTCGTGGTACATGGCCTTAACTGTGTGTAGTGGAAAAGCAGATACATCTGATTTAATCTTTCTACAGCTGTCTTCTTAGTTTTACACAGTGAAATAGATGATTTATATTTAACCTCAAGTGTGTTATTGGGATCATACCACAGGTTTATTATCACTGTTTATTGAAAGATTTTTAAGAGTTCAAGAGGATGAGAAAATATGATGTTTGGTTATAAACACTCTGTGAGTTAGAATAGTTCCATTGCTGCTCTGTTTGTAGCTGAGCTGTTTGGTTTGTAAGCACTGAATCGTTGCTAGGTTACCTGTATGTGGCGGAGTAATACATGAAGAGCTTCGGTTACAGTGCATTACCGGCTGATAACGGCACTCATAGAACACCTCTTAGCCATTCACATTGCTACATTTATAGAATTTTTAATCAAGTTTTTTTTTTTTTGTAATCTTTACTGCTTTATTAATCTTTTGAGAATTATCGGTTTATTTTACACTCAACACGAATCAACAGAAGAATAGAGACTATCCATCTTAATTTCTGAAGTTAATAGATCATGGGTGTACTCAGTTCCACTGCAGTTCTATAAAATACACATACAACATGAGAAGTGAGTACTTTTTTTAATTAAAAGTGATGGTATAAACTGATGTCATGCATTTTCTTTAATATTAATTCTGCTAGTTTTCCCCATACCTACCATTAAAAAAAGGGAAGTATAGGCGCATAAACACATGCACGGACACATTGGGTTCAGTCAGTTGCCAATTAGTATGCACACACTAATAGACTCGTATCTCTGTGACACACAAATTGATGTTCTGAAGCTGCGGCTTTGTCATTCTTTTCCTGTGTGAGGATTTAATGGCGTTGTGACATTTGTGGGCCTGTGTGGATGAGGTCAGCTCTATTAGCTTGTGTGTTCATGTGTGTCACTCCGTTCATGCAGGTGTGATGATAATGTGATTGTAGTAGTGCATCATGGATTTAAATGCCAGAGTAGATTTAATATTCCTTCTGAGTGTCTGTATGTGCATGTGTGTGTGTGTGTGTTTGTAATGTGTAGCAGATCCTGTTTGCTCACCTTCAGTTTCAAACGCAGCGCAGAGAGATACGTCTCCTCTGACAGCGCTGCCTAAAGCTGAATGAACAATGAATACGTACACACAGAGACTCCACAAACACACACAAACTACTCTACTGACACTTCAATTTCAGCTGACGTTTGAAAGCCACTATGGGATAAAATATACTCATTCAGACTATACTTACATATACATTTCTATATATTTCTATATATATATATATATATATATATATATATATATATATATATATATATATATATATATATATATATATATATATATATATATATATATATATATATATATATATATATATATATATATAGAAATATATAGAAATGTTCAGCAAAAAATTAACTCTTCTTCCTACCTTAAATCTAGTCGGTCAGCCAAGTCACACTAGGTGTCCAGAAATTGCTTCTTTTGTTTAACCCTAAGCTAATATGCTAATGAATGATAAGCATGATAATGTAATGATAATGTATTGAGGCTAAG
This sequence comes from Astyanax mexicanus, assembly GCF_023375975.1. Classification (NCBI taxonomy): domain Eukaryota; kingdom Metazoa; phylum Chordata; class Actinopteri; order Characiformes; family Acestrorhamphidae; genus Astyanax; species Astyanax mexicanus. The sequence goes on from NC_064408.1 coordinate 64,662,738, forward strand.
GAAGACCTATCTATCTATAAATAACCCTTTTTTTTATGGGCAGCACGGTGGCTTAGTGGTTAGCACGTTGGCCTCCCAGCACTGGTGTCTTGGGTTCAAGTCCCTATCTGGGTGGAGCTTCCATGTTCTCCCTGTGTCTGCTTGGGTTTCCTCCACAGTCCAAAAACATGGAGCTCAGGTAAAAAAATGGATACTAAAAAAATGTAATACTCTAAATTGATCTGATAAATTGGATACTCTAAATTGCCCAGAAAAAAAAATTAAAACTCTAAAGTTTTAAACTTGAGTTGGTACATTAGATACTCGAAATTGCCGAGAAAAATTGAATACTCTAATTTGATCTGGTATATATGTGTATGTGTGTGGTATGTATGTAAGTTTGTGTGTGTGTAAGATATGCATGACTGTGCCACTTCTCAGCGGTGTGTGGAAGAGTGCTGCGTATGAATGGTTGTGTGTAATACATGTAAACTGTTAAGCATCCTTGGGTTTTTAGAAAGGCGCTATATAAGTTGAATTTCATTTTTCATTCCTATTCCAGTAAAACATTATGTAAGAATGAGTATTTCTAGTCATAAGCTTTCCCTATAGTCAGGATGTGCAGTTCATGCTTTTAGCCACCAATAATGGATATGTATTTATATTGCACATGCATTTCTGGACAAGCTGAGAGAAAAAGAACCATCACTAAAAGTGAAATAATCTTGTTAACTGAGGCAGTGAAGTTTTATATCTATAACTATTTTTGAAAGACCCTTTAACATACAAGCTGCATATCGTCGCTGTCCAATGAAAAACACTTATCTTCAAAACAGCAGCTTTACAGGAGAGAGAAAAAACTTTGTAAACTTTTAATAAAAAGCCAATGTAAAAAGAGTTTATTTCAGGTCATTTTGAAGAGTTTCTATTGGTCCGCTCATCATCCATTTCTAGCTCCAGCATTTTTAGTTAATTCGTTTTTTTTTAATAACTTTAATCAGTTGCATAGCCCGTTGCTAAGTCAGGTGTGTGTGTATGTGTGTACAGGTGTAAAGGAGCATCACACTATGGCCTGTCAGCAGAGAGGAAGCGCCGCTCTCAAGAAGGAGACTGCACTGACAGCACATCAGAGCTGGCCGTGGCCACCCTGTCCGGCGACGGCTCCACCTCCAGCGCCGTGGCCCTGCTCTCCGACGAGCCCGGCCTGGTTAACCCCGCCTACGAGCCCAGCATGGAAGACACCAGCCAATCAGGCAGCACCACCAGCCTGGCAGCACGCTGCAACTCCAAGAAGAGTGAGTGTGAGTGAGCACACCAATCGTGTGTTTGTTTTTTTCTGTGTGCACGTATACTGCCTGTCAAATGTTTGGGGTCACCTAGTTTATCAGATTTTATAATACAGATGCACAAAATGCATGGAATGCTTATGACAGATAGTTCCTCAAGTCCTCACTCTCAAACTATGTAACTTAAATTCTATTAAAGCAATAGTAGAAAGTCATTCGTAGTATTTATCTCACTGAGAAATTACATTTTACATTAATACGGCTTGACATTAAAGTGGAATCATTGGGATATAAACGTCTGAAGACTAATCAGGTTTAATGTGAGGTGTAGTCATTTGTGACACCATTCACTAAAAGAGCTACTTGTGAAATAATGGCATTTGTCACACCTTGTCTCCATTTGCTGTGATCTTTCCAGCCTTTTAGAGGAGAACATTCAGACAGTTCCTTTTTAAATACCAAGTACAGCGTGTGCTAAGCTTTAAAAGAACTAGGACACACTTCTTGTGAGCACGAGTAATGCATTTGATTGACACATAGCTAAACATAAGAGCTATCTCAGGCACTGAGATACTGAGATGTGACTGATAAACATTCAGAAACTGACATAAAGTACTGTGCGAAGTTTTAAAGACATGTTTCTAACAGTTTTCCCTTCTAAAACATTACATAATAAAATAAAAAAAAAATTTAGGGCTTTATTTATTCACTAGAAGTTTACAACCCGGCCAAAAGCTTTTACATAATTTGAAAATAAAAATAATATAATTACATGTTAATTTATTCAGAAACTGCTAATGTTTTAGCAAATAAGCAGCATTCCCCTTTTTATTTCTGGGAAGATAACATCATGTAAAATTAAATAAAAATATGGAACTTAATAATAATAATATTATACAATTGCACTTTAGATATGCAAGAGATTTTGCTGGCTGTTTTTGCACTTTACTAGAAGTCAACTCCATGGCATCAGATCAATGTCAAAAGACAGGGGTGCAAAAATACCAGGTAAAAAAAATTAACCTACATGTTTTAACATTTTCTGTGTGTAAATTAACTTCTCGCAAGCGCAAATGTGAAACTCGTGAGCAAAAAAAAAGGGAATTGTGCGCACACTGAACAAAAGAATCGTTCCCAAGCTTAATTTTTCTCCTCTCGGGTGTTTTTTCCTCTCAAATTCACAGTTGAATTTCTCGCGTGCTGTGCGGATTACCAGCTTTTTTTGCTCAAGTGAGTTCTTTGCGCTCGAGTTTTAAAAGTGGTGATTTTGACAGTTTAGGGGCGGAGTCAGTCTCACCTCCCTCAGCAAATGCTATTAGCCATTAGCCGATATCTCCAGGGTTTGTGACGGACCGCCTACTACCAACAGACAGAGGAGGGCAAGAAAGAAGGACAGCAGGAGAATTAGCCAGCTAGCCATGCTAACATCCAAACAGCATGTTCTCTGGTGCTATTATCCAGGGCACACAGTCCCGGAGAGCCGGTTGTTTGGATTTAGGGTTACTTTTGACAGTGAAGTGACGCCATAAAACTATGATCACGATAATGTAATTTAAAGTGCTATTAAAGTGGCTATTAGTTTGGATTTGTTTTTTATGCAAACATTTTTATAGACACCCTTTCATCACCTTTGTAGCATTTTATTAAACTTGAGATTCGTCCAACCATAAACATTTTAATGCTGATAAATTACATTTGCCCTGTTTTAAACCTTGCTAATGGCCACAAAGTGGTTTACAATTTAACTTTACTGTGTCTGTAATTCCTCTGTATTTAATGGGAAAAATAGAAGACGTTCCCAAAGTTTTTTTTCCATTGGAGAATTGGAAATAGTGGCAACATACAGAGCAGAAAAGCCTTTAATTGGCTCCTTTCTGGCCTACACTACCTGCTTCTAACTAGGCCCCACCTCCACACACTTGTTATTAACCCCTGAACATGAATTTAAATGAAATTTAAATGTGCTGAGAGTGTGGGAGACCACACTCATTCTTTAACAAAGCATGAATTAGCTCATCCAGACATTAAATAACAAGTGTAACACTAGTCTTCTCTAGATAAGACTAGTACTGACACACATAAAATCATCACTAATTACATTGTTTATTCCATATCAATTTAAAAGAAGAGAGGGTGTCCCTAAATATTTGTGCATGTGCATGAGTTTGTGTGTGCTTACACATTACCGTAATCTCATATAGTGACGCATGCTGATGCAGAATCTTCATGGCTTACATGCAAACATACCTTTACACACATGCACACACACACAAACGTGCACACACAGTCTCTCTCTCTCTCATCCTCTCTCTCTCTCCTGATCTTCCTCTCTCTCTTTTTCTCTGCCCCGGTTTTTCTTTGCCATTTGTGCAAAGTCATCCTGTGTGACCCACATATATCATTTTCTACCAAAATCAAACTCTCCTCTGTCCCACCCTGCGGCCCATGAGGAACCTCCTTCAACCAGCGCTCAGAAGTAGATTTATCACATCTAAGCAAGACCTTCTGTCAGAGAGAGAGAAAGAGAGAGAGAGAGAGAACCAGGGAGGAACAGATGGAAAGAACAGAGACGAAGAGAGAAGGAGATAAAGGGTGATGCAGCGAAACCAGATGGGGAGAATAGACACTTTGCAAATGTGAGAAAGAGAGGGAGATAAAAGAGAAAGAGTAAAAGAAAAAGAAAGAGAGAGAGAGAGAAAGAAAAAGAGATGGACAGGTACACACAGCAAGATAATTTTTTTAATATATAAAATTACATTAAGTCTCCGCTGTCCTTCTGTCTAACTGTAGGGTTAGGCGTTAGGTAGTGTTGCGCCCTGTGCTGCCCCCCTGCAACATGCTGCTGGCCAGCTGGGACAAGAAATGGAGCTGCAGCAGCACTTTAGGCTTTGGTAGACAGGCCCACATGGCACTGCGGTGGAATGTACTGTCTTTGGCCTGGGTCGTGCTTTTAAAAGCAGTGCTACTGTCAGAGTTCTGCACATCAAAAGGAGAGTGAGAGGAAGCGTAAGAGAGAGGGAGGGAGGGGGTGGGGTTAAGTAGGTGGTGGGAGGAGAAGGTATAACAACTAGGAACTTAAAATGCCCATCAAATGTTTGGAAATGTTAATGATTATGTAGTTAACAATTAGTTCATTACGGAAAACATAAATGAACTTGTTTATTAATTTACACTTCTTTAGTTAGTTGTTTTAGTTAGTTAATGATTCAGCAGCTCATCCATTGCTAAGGACTCTTGATATAGTGTGTTTTACTTAGCCAAGAATGGAAAGGAAAGCCATTATAAATCCATTACAGTTGTGTGCTGTACTGTCTTAAGTCCTATCCGGACAGGATCAGTTTCTCAGGGGGGATGTCTGTAAATAAAATATTTCACACTTCTATTCTAGTGATAAAACTTTTGCATCCGGACTGCAATTGAAAAACAGGAGGACCAATGAGTTTTTTGGGTTTCTTGGTCATGTGACATCTAGTTCAGTAGCTCCTCCATTTCCACTCGCTGTTGTTTTACGAGAAAACTTGCACAAAAGAAAGAGTCCGGACAAGGCTAAATTACTAAATTAGCCTGTAATTTTCTCAAAGGACATCTGAGAAAAACACATACATGGTCGCTCTGGATGGTAATAAAATCACAGAGGGCCACCCATAAAAGAGAGAATTACACTAGCACCCCCGAGAAACTAATCCCATCCAGATAGGGCTTAAGAAGCTTTTTTAGAAGCACTGTTCATTATGTAAACCTACGACTAATCCTTAGTGATACAGTATTTCAGGAACATATGTTCCCTTGTTTATGTCCACTAGAGTAGAGTTAAAAATTGTTGCTTCTGGAACCAAGACACATTAATTTTTTTTTATTATCATTATTATCATTATTATTATTATTAAGTGTCAGATCAGATCAAAAAGTGTCAGTATCAGTGGTATCAGATCAGATCAGATCAGACCATTCCTCAAATAGCCTTGGCAGCACAAGAGACGCAAGAGTTGATTTCTGTAATGGTGCTGCTGCAGGAGGGTTAAAGCTGAGTCCAGTTGTTTTCTAAAGTTCTACAGTAGTGGGAGGCTCTGCTGAAATCATATTTATCCGGGCCAATGATCGGCGGGGTGCACTCATCTCCAGGTGGCTGATTGGCTGCCCTGGATTAGATCTGGACAAGTCCAGGCATGTTCAGGCACTCTTTCTTTCCCTCACTACCCTATCCCTCCATCTCTGTCTCCCACAGTCCGCAACTTTGACCGCTCATCAGTGCGCAGCCGCTCATTCCGCCGCTTGAACCGAGCATTCAGCGTCCTCAGACGCACCAAGAGTGGCACGGCCGTGGCCAATGATGGCACAGAGGAGAGAGACAACCTCCGAAATGCCAACATACCACAAGAGGGTGAGTGTGTGTGTGTGTGAGAGAGAGAGAGAGAGAGAGAGAGAGAGAGAGAGAGAGAGAGAGAGAGAGAGAGTGTGTCAGTGGGTGACAGCCTGGGTAAAGCGTAGCTACAGCATATGTTCCTTTAATAATGCAGATGGGGCTGGCATAAGGCTCAGCCTGATCAGAGAAAGAGAGAACGATAGAGAGAGAGAGAGAGAGAGAGAGAGAATGATAGAGAGAGAGAGAAAGAGAGAGAGATGTCAGAAGCCTAGATACAGAAGAGGCCACAGATAAAGGACATTGTTTTAGCAGATATTGTTGGCTATTCTGCAGTGAGTTATATTCAAGCCCATCTATGCTTTCAAAGAATTCCTGGAGAGTCACTACATTACTAAAGGCTACAGACCAGGCTATGTTGTATGTTGTTTGGTTTAGCCTCAGTTTAAATTATCTTAAGAGTCTGTTGCCTTTTTGTCAGTTTAGCCCAGTCTAGGCATTCTCTCATCAACAAGGTGTTTCTGTCTACGGAAATGCCACTCGCTCCTAGGAGATCAGTATTTGTAGAAATACCTAAACCAGCCCATCTGACACCAACAATCATGCTACGCTCTAAATGGCTGAGATCATTAGCTGAACCCGCTGGCCTGTATCTGCATGGTTTTACGCATTGCACTGCTTCCACATGATTGGCTGAGTAGATATCTGCATGAATCAGTAGCTGTACATGTTCTCCTAATAAAAAAAAAAATAGTATAGAGTGTAAATTCTGTTGGTCTACAGGTGGTCTTACAGTGTGTACCCACATATCACACACTTTTCCGGACAGAGAAGCTGTGCTGTATGTGTGAACACTAATGTGCATCTCACTTGTAGAGGACATTACCTGGACTTTATCCAGACATTATCCAGAGTTGTATATATATAAAACAGCTGCAAACTACACCATTGAGTATGTTCAGAAGTGGTTTCAAGGACAAAAACAAAGAAGGGAAGGGGGTCCAACAAATGTGTATGTGTGTGTCTGTGTGTGTTTCTGTCTCTGTGGCGTCTTACCGCTCACAACCCCTGGCTAAAATCCTCCGCCCACTAACTTCCCCAGAGGCCTTGTTTCTCTCTCTGCTGACTGAAGAGAGAGAGAGCGAGAGAGAGAGAGTGAGAGAGGCTGGGTCATCCTCAGGCTGAGTAAAAACAAGGGGAATGAAATGGAAACAGGAAGGCCAAGAGGGTCTAGAGAGGGATTAAGTGCATGAAATACAGACTGATGAGAGAGGCTATAGGAAGTGTGAGTATGTGTGTGTTACGTAAAACCCCAGGTCGCTGAAGTAATGAGCTCTGCCTTCTGTCTCCCTGCAAGCGATCACAGGCAATGAAGAGAAAATATTGACTTTAGGACAGAGAAACTGCAGTGTGAGGAAATCGAGAGAGAGAGAGAGAGAGAGAGAGAGAGAGAGAGAGAGAGAAAACGAAAATGTAATAGAAACCAGAGAGATGTCTGCAAACACAAACACTGCAGGACATCAGCTGATCGAGTGTTTGTTAAAATACCATTACTGGTCTGCAGTTATAGATTCATGTGTCCCATTTATATTTCATCTACGCCATTATTTAAGTGTCTGTTCAAAGGCCTATTTACATTTAACTCGTGCTATTGGGTAAATGTCTTTTCATGGTTTTAAATATCACAGCATAATGGGTGTACCATTGTAATGATGTTACAGATAATTTAGCTTATATGTAAAGTGATGCAGTGATTTTATTACAATACACAATCATACATCGTGTATTCGTATCTGTATAGAGTATTTCCATTGACTACGTTAATGTAGATAAAAAGACTGCTTCGAAAATGAACCCTAAACCTCAAGGGCCATCACACTGCATACATGCAATAAATGATTAATTGTTTGTGGATGCATCTTCAATTGAATGCACTCAGTGAATGCAGTGCTGACAAAGATGTACAAATGCACACACACACACACACACACACAACTTGTCTAGTCCCTATAGGGAGCATAGAAACCAATTGGAACTAGAGCAGTAAAAAAAATCAGTAATCTCTGGAATAATATTGATGTTCCATTCAATATTAAAAGCAATTAAAAGCAATGCCCCCAAAAATCCAGTAAAGAGCCTTCTCTGGAGGGTAGAGACAGGTACTCCAACAAAAATAGGATAAACTATTTTTGACAATAAATAAGCAGGTGTCCCAATATGTTTCTCCACATAACAAAGCTACCCTTAAAAAACAAAAGTGCATTTAAGTATATTTTTAAAAGTCTACTTGACATTAAAAGTACATACTTTAAACATTAAAATTGATATGTACTTAAGTACATACTAAATGTATTATTTTGGAGCAACATACTTCCTTTTAACAGGGGGAGAGTAGTGTGTAAATAAAAATACTGAAAAACAAAATAGTGCTACAGACTGTGTGAGTGTGTGTTGGTATCAATGTATTGCATTTGCCAATTCCAAGAAGATTCTGTGAAGGAAAGACATTTAAGACATTTTTATTTTCTACAGAATATAAAGGCAATTTTCTACCTTTTGGAGATCATTAGCGGTCTATACAAATCTAGAGCTGTGCTATGAGGGCTGAAGAATGTTTGATGGAAGTTCTGACCACTGTAATGAATCAGTCTGGTCTGAGATGCTTTGATGTACAGTATGTTTATTATAATATTTTCAAACCTGTAACAGAAAGAATTGGGTCAAAGAAGGGATTAGCATGGAGAAAGAATGGAGCAAGGCTTTTTTTAACAGTGTTAGCCATGCTATAGTACAAAAGGGGTTAAGGGTTTTGCTCAAGAGCACAGCATAGTGGACATACAGTAGTTAACAAACCCACAGTCCTGTGATTCAATAACCCAATTGCCAACTTGGCTTAGAACCTTGGTCCAATACAGATCCTGAAGGATCTAGTGTAGAGCAAAAGCAGCACTGTAAGAAACAGGACCACAGCAGCACCAGAAGCTTTTAAAACAAGGACAGAGACTGTGCTGGAAGGAATAGAATTAGACTAAAGTGGAGTTGGAAGGTTCTAGGACAGGACCAGTGATGAGATAGGAGTGATAGGAGGGTCTAGAACATGGAAAAAGAAGAGCCAAGACAGCTTCTATGTGTTGCTGTGTTGTGGATCAGCAAGGGTGCCATTTATGAATATTCATGCTGAACATCAATGAAGCTACAATTGAAGCACTACATACTCTACACACTGTAAACCCCATCATGGCATTATGCCTTAGATGAAACTATGAAGCAGCGGCTAATGAACTTCTCTAATTTGAGTCTGTCTCTTCTGCTGATTCGCTGAATGAGAAATGGTTTAATTTTCCTCTGCGAATAAAAGTAAACAGAAACAGCCTGCCAAGTGTGTTTCATCTCTGCATCTGTTCAAAACTAACTCTGCAATCGCTCATTTCAATCGTTTATTCCTCCGTCTCTCCACTGTTATGTCTTATTTTCATCCTCCTTTCTTTCCACTTTTAATGGCTCTCCAGCTGCTCTTTCAGTTCTTTCTGAGAGTCTTTCTCTATTGCCTGGAAATGCTTCTTGCACTGATGTGTGAGATTTTTTTTTTGTTGTAAGTAACTCTCTCTCTCTCTCTCTCTCTCTCTCTCTTTCTGTATTTTGTCTCTGCATCTACAGTGTTTGCTTTGCCTCAGCTGCACCACCTCATCCCAGATGGTGAGGTCACCACTGTTAAGATCACGCGGGCTGACCCCTGTGAGCCACTAGCTATCAGCATCGTCGGGGGTAATGAAACACCACTCGTGCGCATCCTCATCCAAGATATCTACAGAGAGGGGGTTATCGCCCGGGATGGAAGATTGCTGCCTGGAGACATGATCCTCAAGGTGTGTGTGTGTGTGTGTGGGAGAGAGAGAGAGAGAGAGAAAGTGGTAGAAGGAGGTCTGAAATTACATCACTGTACAGTAGGTGTGAATACTAGCTTGGAATGCATATGGCGTCATGTGCTTTGCCATCTGTTTGGCTGAGAGAGTGCTGGGGGTTGGCGTGTGAGGGAAGCTCTTGTGTTGATTTGTGTTTATGTCTTCTCTTCAGTCCATTGCCGATTTATTTTCCTAAACCCGTGTATCTGTTTTAATAACTGATTCTGTTTGATGAACATGTTTCTCTTCGGCTACCTTTGCATTACTGGGCTTTAAATATATAAAACACTGACTGGAATTTGTCAGAGCTATGTGAACAGATTACTGGTGTTATTGAATACACATTAAATAGTCAACATTATGCCCATTAGGGCTACACAATATATATTGTTTAAGCATCATCATTGCGATGTGCTCATTCGCAATAGTCGCATCACAGGACGCGCAGGACAGGAGTAAACACAAGGTAACCGCATGGCCTCCATCCAAATGGTTGGGCACATGCACACGTGTCGAAAGCTGTGCACCTCAGTTTAGCACAGTTTTGTGCAGATATTTCCAGTTACAGCTGAATTCACGCGTTTAATCCCTGAAAAAACGCTCTTATTTTAAAAAGCCATTTAAACGCCTGATTAAAGGGCCGATTACTGTTGTTTTGCTGATTTTCTCGGGTTTTGAGAGCTCAGCGCCGACTCAGCTCTTAATCAGTCCGGACGCAAGACGGCTGGTGGCGTTGTGGGCCCTGCATCGTTTAATATTGTGATATATATCGTTGAAAAAAGAACATTTGCAATGTAACACTTCCAATATCGTGCAGCTCTAATGCACATATTACCATATTAGAATCTTCTGTATCTCTGTTACAGAAGGGAATGACACTAGACTGGATTCACTGGATCCTCTGAATTATGAGCGTTTTAATAATAATAATGGATGATCCAAATATTTGGGAACCTAAAATTATTCTGAAAATGGCAAAAATGGCACTTTCTGTGTTCGGTCAAATAAATTAAAAGCATGAATAATTTATACAGAATTATAAAGTTTTTTGATAACACGATCAAAACATAACTAGCAATGGACGGAGGTGCTCTTTGTAAAGAATGGTAAAAAATGAAAACCTGTATATAACCACAGTTAACCCTTTCAGATCCTGCATTCATTACAATGGACATCATGTATTTTCTTTATTTTAAATATTTTGTTGTACATAACACTATTTGAGAGCTGTTGTCCTACAGAACAGACCATGAACCAGCCAAAGAACAAGTTTAAAGTAACTTGGCCCAGCTCAGAGCAAAATACTGGAAAAAACAGTAGTACTAGAGCCATTGAGGGAAAGTAACATCTAAATTTTACTAATTTAATTAATGTGATTTTTAGAACACATTAACACATTAATTAGAACAAAATTTAAAAAATCTTTTTAACATGTGTTTGCTCTTTAGGAATGGTTTATGAAATAAAAATGTTAATATAAAATATAAAATATTAAACACATGCTCCCAGTTAGTAAATATATATATATATGCTTATATAGATTTTATGGTAGAATATTAGAGTCTTTTTTTCAGTGCATTACAGACAGAAAACAGCATTCATACATTTTTTTCCCATCACTGGAGATAAATAAGATCTGAAAAGGTTAATGTTCAGTATTCAGGCTTCAGCATTTTGCCACATGTTTAATTTTGTGTGATTCATGTTCTGGCCAAACAAAAAAAGATAATTTGCATCGCTAGTTAATAGGGTGGAAAATAAAAAGCAGGTTACGAGCAGGTTAACACTCCTGCACACTGGAATGACATTGCATTGGTTGGCACTACTTCATCATGATATAAAATACTCAAACTGTGCTTTTCTACTGCCTGAGACACGTAACTGACCTCATTTAACAAATCATGCTGGTTGCTTGTTTGGTATTCTGGGGAGGTTGCCAGTTTTTTTACAAAGCAGTGTGAGGCAAAATTGGAATTTCAGCTCATTAATGTTCTTGTAATTTGAGGAATGAGGATTCAGACCCATTCCAGGGGGAAACGTACACAGAGGGGAGTATATGAGATATAAAACATATGGAACATTTTATGTACCAGTATCTCTTTCTTTTGTGCTGTTCAGAAGTCCAGCTAAGACATGGAGTTTCTAATATAGACATGACGTTGATGTTGACTATAGAATGGCGGCATTACGACCATCCCTACCATCAGACCCTTATGAAAACCGTTATAATTAGAAACAGCTGTACTTCATTACACATGCTCATATCACTAGGATCAGGCAGTATTCAGCACAGGCAGTATGTAATTAGCAGCTAATGTGATTATTAAATGTGTTCATGTTTTAGGGCAGAAGCATGTTATTATATATTTCTAATAATGATGTCCTCATGGTCGTTTGCAAACATGAATATGTAAGAAAAAATACCCTCACAATTAATCTGGCAATTTCGATCTTCATCTTCTCTTGCTCTTTTATCCCTCACTCTCCTTATTACTCTTTCCGTCCTTGTCCAGATCATCACTCATCTGCTAAGTATCTCTCTCTCTCTCTCCCTCAGGTCAATGGTATCGACATCACTAACGTCCCTCACTGCTACGCCCTAGCCGCCCTAAAGCAGCCCTGCACTCTGCTGCGTCTGACCGTGCTGCGCGAGCAGCGCCACCGCTACCGCTCTCACCACCACCACCACACACCCAGCCCCGGCGAGCTGTACCCTGGACACGGCCCCATGATCCGAGATGACAGCCTGCATGTGGTTCTGGTGAAGGGGGCACCAGACGAGCAACTGGGCATCAAACTGGTGCGGCGGCCTGACGAGCACGGCGTCTTCATATTCCACCTGCTGGAGGGAGGCCTGGCGGCCCGGGATGCCCGACTGCGCGTGGATGACCGCGTGCTGGCTATTAACGGCCATGACCTGAGATACGGAGCCCCTGAGCATGCAGCCCTGCTCATACAGGTGAGTGAGTGAGTTCGATAAATAGTATACAGTGTAGGGGTGTACTATATCGTATCGTTCACGATAATACCGGTATAATTTTTAAAACGGTATAAAAAATTAAATATCGCGATATTAGCGGTATTCTGCGTTGTTTACGTAAGTACGTCATACAGTTACGTGGCATACGTTCGTTACGTATGGCGTTTGGACACTGCAACAAGTATGGCGGAAAGCGGCTCTGCTGTGGAAGAGCTCGTTCCAAAAAGGGGAGCCAGTTCAGTAGTGTGGCAGTGGTTTGGTTACAAAATATCAGATACACAGCAGACCACGGTAATATGTAAGGTATGTCATAAGCGCATAATATCAAAAGGGGGGAACACCAGTAACCTGTTCCACCACCTCCGTCAGAAACACCCAGTTCAGTACGAGGAAAGCCAAAAAAGCCGCGAAGAGACTGCAGTGGCCAGTGTGAGTAACGCTACCCCAAGCAGACAGTCTACGCTCACTCAGCACAACATCGCCACAGCTTTGGAAATATACACTCCCTATGACAGAAAGAGCAAACGCTGGAAAGAAATTACTGAAGCTATCGCGTTTTGTTTAGCTAAGGACATGATGCCAATTCAAACTGTTGAGAAGAAAGGCTTTACTCAGCTTATTAAAAAGTTAGACCGGAGATATAGCATCCCTACAAGGCAGTATTTTTCCAAGACGGCACTCCCGGACATGTATGAAAAATGCCGTGATCAGCTAGCTGCCTCGCTGACTTGTGCAGACTTCTACGCCTCGACCACGGACCTATGGTCAAGCAGGACCACAGAGCCTTATCTAAGCCTAACGGTGCACTACATCAACAACGAATGGAAGCTGTGCACCTCCTGCCTTGAAACGAGCTACTTCCCAGAGGACCACACAGGGCAGAATATAGCGAACGGGTTGAGGGAGTTTCTTCAGTCGTGGTGTCTCAAAGAGGAGAAGCAAGTGTGTGTGACGACAGACAGCGGGGCAAACGTAGTTAAAGCAATCGAACTTAACAACTGGACCAGACTGTCTTGTTTTGGCCATCGTCTCCACGTTGCCATCGGTAAGTTTCTTTATTAATTTATTTGAGTTTATTCCTTGATATAAGTTATAGTAATTCTGGCGATTTTAATGTTTAATGCGATTTTTAAAATGGTAATCGCGATTTTTCATCTTTACATACAGACATTTTTAAGCTAAAATATGCGAGAACGCTAACTTAACTTAATTATTAAAGGTTTTTCCGCCTTACGCTGGTTACCGGCGCCTCCCACAGACAAGCGCGCATATTTTCTAAACAAAGCAACAACGCCAAACGCAGTGTGTAGCGAAAAACAGTGGAAATATTACTTCAGCGGTGTGGAATTCGTAATCCTACCGTTTCTAAAAACTGCAGTCATCGCTGTACGGTGAGATATATTGTTAAACAATAATGCACGCTCCTGTTTCTTTCACATTTTAACTTTAGAGTCTTTATTTCAGTCAGAAACTCGCGTTCTGAAGTTTAATCCACCGAGTTTCTTCACGGCCCTGCGGCGTACCAACGCATGAGCTTGTAAACAATGTTTTGAATCACGGATCATTGACTTGTGAATAGATTCACTCAGTGAGTCGACTCCTCACTCACCCCAAAGCGTCTGAACACCAAACAGATCACATGATAATTCACTACATCAGTAAAGTTAAAATGTTTAAAATTTCTGGCATATATATGTCATCTGTAATTTGAATTGTAGTAGGAAAAACGAAATCGAAAATCGTTTTTTTTTTTGTAAAATAATCACGTTTTTGGCCATTAATCGCCCAGCTCTAATATATAGGATATCAATTTTAGAACTTTCATGCTTGTGTTATACACAGGACAATTAAAGTGTATTGACTGAAATATTAGGACTGCGTTGCTTTTTTCATTTAGATACTGTTTTAAAGTGATAAAACATTTGATTCATTTCACTACTACATGTTGAATGATTGCTCTGCAGCACATATTTTATCCTGGTTAACTTCCTGAATTGTTTCCTGTTTACCTGTGTTTATCCATGAGCTCCAGAATAGTTTATTAGCATTTGTTCCAATTTTCCAGTTTCAGCTTAAAATGGTTAAGCAGCTATGCTGTGAAGCGAACCAACTTCATATCAGCTAATAAGTGAAATCACTTTGTTTTATTATTTTACAGGATCAAATTGTATTTTATACTATTTTAAACATTTCAGTTTAGTAGTTTGTTTATCTTAAATTGCATTTACAATCTCATGAGAATATATTATAGATACCTTTATAAGAAATACGAGATTAAAATCACCGTAACCTACTTAACAAATGGTCAAAAATCTACAAACAAATACTACTAAATACTAGATTGTTTTAACTAGGGAGGTCCTTGAGTAAATTTTGTAAATTGAAATGTCATTTTGTTATTAAAACTGTCTATTTTTTTTCCTCTTTATTTTTTAATCTGCAGAGAGAAGTCTGAAAGACCCCAGGGTCGATAGAGCTGTGGGAGTTGGCAAAAAAATTGTGAGTGCCTTTTCTCACAGTTGGAAGAGGCAGCGAGCACTTCAAGATGTTCAGAAAGACATGGGCCTACCTCAACACAAACTTGTAACAGAAACTCCCACAAGATGGGGATCCAAGCAGAAGATGATCCAGCGGCTACTGGAACAAGAAAAGGCCATCACCCAGGTATTGGCTGCTGACAGGTCAACAAGGCACCTTGTCCTGACATGGCAAGATGTGGAAGTTCTTGACTCTGTGAACAAGGCCCTTGGTCCCCTTCTGGAATTCACTGATGCACTGTCTGCTGAGGACTATGTCACTGTCTCATGTCTGAAACCTGTGCTTCTGTTGTTTAGCAGTGACATTCTACGAGTGAATGATGACGACACAGACCTCACAAAGGCTATAAAAAACTCAGTACTGAACTACCTGAACAGCAAGTATGACGACCCTGAGGTTGAGGAACTGATTGGTTTGGCAACTATGCTTGACCCACGCTTCCACACTCAGTATTTGGGCCCAGAAGAGACCAAGGCTTTGAAAGCCAGAGCAGTTCAAGAGATTGAGTCTTTTCTGTCAGAGCAGAGCGGCACCTCTGACTTTGAAACACCTCTACAAGCTGTAGATTCAGCAGAAGGCACAGCAAGCCATGCAAAGAGACCAAAGAAGACTCTTGGAAGCTTTTTCAAGAGGGCGGTACCTGACAAGGGAATACACTCTGAGAAAGAAACAATTGAAACAGAGCTAAACAGCTACTTGCATTGTCCCCCAGCAGACAGCGAAAGTGATCCTCTTGCTTGGTGGAAGCTGCACGAAATTAACTTTCCTCGGGTTAGTCGTTTAGCGAAAAAGTACCTGTGCATCCCAGCTACCAGTGCAGCATCTGAACGGCTTTTTAGCACAGGAGGCAATATTGTAACCTGCCAAAGGTCAGCACTCAAGCCTACTACAGTGAACATGCTTGTGTTCTTAACAAAGAATCTCAAACTGTGAAGCACTTTGGAAATGAAAGTGCATGTTTAGCACTTATTTGAAGGCAGTCTAATTTGTATTTGGTTTTCTGTTTACTCTGAAGCTTTTGAATATTTGAGAATCACATTTTTTTCAATTGTTTTGTTTAAAAACGTACATTTTCTGCACTTCAGATTTTTGTAAGCTGTTTATTTTGTTACATTATGTTCCATTGTTTTACTGTATACAAAAGCAGTATCTTGGAAAGGCAAAACAGAGGATAAAAAATACAGTCTTATCTCTCATCATAACATGCCAAATGTTAGCACTTAAGCCTGTTACAGTGAACATGAATCTCAAAGTTACATGTTTTGCACATCATGCCTTTTTTGAAGGCAGTTTAGTTTATATTTGTTCTTCTGTTAACTGTGAAGCTTAAGAATATTTTAGTATAATTTGTTGCAGGCAAAATTTAAAAACAGGCACAAAAATTTTGGCACTTCAGTTTTTTTGAAAGAGTTTGTGATATATAAGGCAAAAAACATTTATATTTAAGTGTGAAATGCATTTATACTAAATAAAGCTTAGACATAATTATTGTTTTCTGCAGTACTGTTTTCTTGAAATTAATAAAATATTTGTTATATCGTCAAAATATCGTTATCGTGATATTTCCCTGAAATATCGTGATATTATTTTAGGGCCATATCGCCCACCCCTAATACAGTGTACACCTGTATATCTTTACAGTAGAAGGAAAATTCATATTATCTCAAAAACTGACAAATTAACAAAAATGGAGACTTTGGAGAGACAAAGCCAAAGAGACAACAGGCAGATTTCTATACCATATTTATTTTCGCACTATACGGCGCAACGAATTATAAGGCGCACAATCAATAAAAATGTACTTTCTGGTCTATTTTCATACACAAGGCACACCAGATTATGAAGTGCATTTTAAGCAACACTTATTAGGAACAGGGGTGTCACTGCTGGGGTGCAAGACTTGTAAAGGTAAGCTAAGTT
Organism: Astyanax mexicanus; assembly: GCF_023375975.1. Lineage (NCBI taxonomy): Eukaryota > Metazoa > Chordata > Actinopteri > Characiformes > Acestrorhamphidae > Astyanax > Astyanax mexicanus. The sequence continues at coordinate 64,679,703 of NC_064408.1, forward strand.
AAGTAAACAAAACTTTTTAATTCCTAAAATTAAATTTTAGACAACTCAGACAAGTCAAATCAGCACTGGATATTAATCTACACAGATTTCTCTCCTGAAAACTGTTTATTCGGGTGAATAAAGCGCTTCCATTTATTTGCAATAAGCTTAGATTTCCAGATTTCCACTAAAGCTAAAGCATTAGCATTAGCATTAGTGGCTAATTGCTAAACTGCTCCCTGACGGCACTACACCGAGAAACCCTGAGTGTTCTGGCAAACCAGGGCGATATCAACTAGCAGGTCGTCCCGCATAGCTTGTTTTAACGCGGTTAATACTCACCGCTGAGCGGCCAAATGGCTAGCACGGTTAGCGGGTAATGCTAATGCTGCTCCAGGGGTTAGCAGCAGACTACAGGCCGATAACACTCACCTCTGAATGGCCAAATGGCTAGCACGGTTAGCAGGTAATGCTAAAACTGCTCCAGTAGTGCTATCTGGGAATGGCTAGCACTTACTGCTGGAGAACTAAATTAAAACTCCTGTATAAAGCTGTACTTCAGCAGAGTGACTTTACTGCTCCTTACAACCTGACTAATAAAATTCGTACATAACGAGCACCGGATTAAAAGGCTCACTGAGGATTTTTGGGAAAATTAAAGCATTTTAAGTGCGCTAAGTAGTGCGAAAAATACGGTAATGTAAAATGTAGAAAATTGGTGGGAGAATTCCCACTAGTAGAAACATTAATTCAGTCTGAATTCAGGTCAGCAGACCGGTAAAACTGTGTTTGGAGGAATGATGGCTACCTCAGATTTGTACCTTTTGTTTTGTTTAGTTTGCATAATGGCTGCAAACATTCAAAATTATCTTTGTTTTTTTCCAAATAATCTGCCGACCAATTTGCGGCACTGTTTTTCCAAAACTGCTGTTTTTCCTCTAAAATAACTGAGTTTTGTTTGTTTAGCTGATTGTTGTGCATTAGTAAACTAGGCTTGGGGTTAGATGTGGTTCAGTGTGCCAGATAATGTTGATATGATTGCACTTCCTGAGGGTGTGGTGTTTGTGTTGTGTTAGTGTGTGTGTGTGTATGAGAGAGAGAGAGAGAGAGAGAGAGAGAGAGAGAGAGTGGAGGGTCTGGGGTCATTACATGGTTCATACTGCTGATAATGTTTGGGGTTTGTGAGTATGTGTGTGTGTGTGTGTGTGTGTGTGTGTGTGTGTGTTCCACTGTGGAGGGTCTGGTCCGAGGGCCGATAGTCAGCCTGTTGCTTCCTGTCTGGCTTGGATGAATCTCTGTGGAGCCAAAATGGCCACTCTAGCAGAGATTAAACACTGGCGGGTAAATGATTAAATTAGTCCAATTAAGACGATAACAAACAAGGCCCATTCATTTAAGAGTCGGCACACTCTCTAAGGAGCTCCAGGGCATGGCACATGTGGGTGTATATTTTTAATTTTTTGAGAGGATTTCTTTTCTCAATAATCTTTCCAAAGTCATTGGTAGTTCCTACTGTCTTCTAAAATTCTTCCCTGTGTCCACCAGTCTGCCAGTGTAAAGACAAGCAAGTCAAACACTGCATGTATTTAAGATGAGAGGAGAACTGCTGAAATCTCTCAGTTATATCTCTCAACTTGGACATAATCATTGTCAACCAGCATGGTGTGAATCAGTAGGGAAAAATGCCATCCTTGAACATCTAGCCACATAATTCCAGCTAACAGAGAATGTTTTAAGAACATTTAGCAAAGTGTTTTTTTTTACATTACAATGTTATTGGAACATTTCTCTCATAACTTTCCCAGCTAGACGAATACGTACATATTCCTATAATATCGGCCTGTAGTATTCAGAAAACATTCTACTAACTATTCTATTGTTAGCTGGGCTGTTTTGGCAACACCAGGTTTAAGATCAGATAATTCAATATCAGTGTAGTCCAGATACATCACTACACTCTAAAAAACAGAGGTATGGTATGAGTACTTTTTTGTACTCAAAGGTACACTCTTTATTATTGTACCCTCAATGGTACAATATTGGTCTTTACAGGGTCAGATTGGTTCCCTCTGAAGTACAAAGTCATTCCTAACAGCAATAATTACAAATTTGTACCAGCCAAAAGGTACATTCAGTATTCTGTATCACTATATTAATAAACAATATATATTTAAATTGCACATTTTAAATTTGAAAGCCAGAAAAGTTTTTGAGTCATATTGAGTTGATGATAATGTTTATAATCTTTATAATCTTTACTGGTACAAAAAACATGGGTGTAAAAAAAGACTTTCACTGAAAGGTACTCTATTGTACCTCAATACAAGGTACAGACCCCAGTGACAAACTTTGAACTCTTTTAGGTACAAATCTGTACTTACTTTTCTTAGTGTGTAGGAAAAGCCACTGGGCCTTCTTGAGCTGAACTGATCTTTTCTGTAACAGTGCAAAGTCTATCCTCTAGTCTCATGATACAGGTTAAGGAGAGTCCAATAAAGCTCAAATATATATAAAATAAATCACCCCGTGAAGCCTAGGATAAATTATTGAGATCAATGAAAGGAAAACAGGTTGGTGAAGCTGTCTTAGAGCTTAGAGTGGTCCTAAAAATTCTACTCAAATCCAGGTCCAACCAAGGTTAATGTTAACCAGAGTTTAACCAACATTAAGCAGAGTTTAACCAAGGTTAACCAGAGTTTAACCAACGTTAACAAGAGTTTAACCAACGTGTGAATTGTAACTTTGCAATGTAGGCCTGTGTCACAGACCAGTTTCTTGAGAACAACCCAATAGGGACAGGCTAATCTAATCTCTATATTGTCTGACCTTTAAAAAACTGAACAAGTTGTCCTGTTTTACAGTTAATGGTAGGAAAAATGTTTGTGGGCAAGCATTATAATATGCGTATAGCCTAATATGTAACACATCTAATATATCAGTTGGAATTATGTCAATTTTGTGCATGAATTAAGAGAGAGAGAGACATAAACTAGTCAGATAAAATAGCATAATGAGCTACATACAAGGATTTTGCTTCTTTTTCACAAGCATTATTGAGTAGCATTTTTACATATACAGTATACAATAATTTACCCTGTGTATGCTACATGCATTCTCCAAACATATTTACAGTTATTGCTGTATAAGCACACAGACACAGACACACAGACACACACACACACACACATGTGCTGGTACACACACAGGCACACACACAGGAATGAATAACAGTTTGAGTCTGAGCTGAGGGGCATAGGCAGTTACTGCAGCATCTGTTAATTCTGCTTCTTTTCTTGTCTCTGAGGGTAATGAGACATTTTGCACACACACACACACACATGTAGATAAACTCCCTCTGTCCTGATGAAGAAGATGTTTTGTAGTTTACATATTTGAAGGAATAAAGCTCCTGAGGGTGCTGTCCTCTGCGTCCTCTCCGTCCTCTCATGGGAGCTTCCCGACACTCTCCCGCAGCAGCGAGCCAATGCTAATTCAATGTTTCCCCGCATTAGGGCAGCATTAACCCGCTGTTTCCCAGCCTTAAACAAACATTAGCCCATATTTCCCCGTTTTAGCGCAACCTCGTTTTAGGGCTTCATGTAATCAGTCAACTACACGCTGACTCAGCCCACTTTCTATTGCCCCTCCGTGTCAGTTATCGTGCCATTAATCTTTCCCCCAGTGTTCCCCACTTCTGTTTCTGGAGCTTGTAGAAGCAGCTGCTGACTGGATGTTGATACTGTTGAAATGTGGCAGAAATGCAGGAGAAAGCTCGAGCTGTGTGCTTTTGTCGGAGGCTCTGTGTAGGCGCTACACAGCCCAAGGTCTCTTACTGTGTGTGTCTCTGTGTGTATATGTGTCTGTGTTGCATGTGTGTGTGTTGCGTAGGCGAGCGTGGAGAGGGTCCACTTCATTGTGTCGAGGCAGACGCACGTGCCCGCACCAGACATCTTGCAGGAGGCACCATGGAACATGGAAGGACCCCCACCCTACTCACCAGTGGACATTGAACACACACTGTTGGTAAGACAGACAGCCAATCATAAACATATAGAAATATACATACACAACTTTATTCTGCATATACTGTACATGAATGTGGGCAAGACAGACAGACATACAGAGGGATGGATGAATGGATGGATGGATGGACAGACAGTAGACCAGCTTGGTTTCACTGGTATTGTAGGTCAACCAGCTTGTTCTTGTTGGTCATACTGGACAATGGGCTTAGTTATGGTGATCATCCAGGCTAATCTTCCTGGTCATGCTATCCAACCAGTTTAAACATTAGTTGACCACATACTGGTCAAGTAAACTGGTGATGCTGGTCATCCGGCTTAAGAGAAGCCGGATGACCAGTCTTAATGCTTGTCCAGCTTGGTCAGGTTGGGCATGCTTGTAAACCATCAAACTCAAAACAGTAACATATCCTACACTCACTAAGAGCTAAGCTAATTTTTTAAACCGGTTTGCTGCATGTTTAGGGGCATTTAAACACCTATAGTTTATTTCCTTGGTCCAAATCAATTGATGGGGTCGTTTACTTGGATCTATTTCCCCCTCGGTTTGGTTTGTTTTCACACAGGCACAAACCTAAACACACCAAAATGCTTCCAAAACAAACAATGCGAGCACATTGTCTTCTCTGATTGGTCAGAGCTGTCTATCACAGAAGCAAGATGGTAAATATAACAAGAAGATTTATATGAAGTGCCCCAGACTAGTGCATATACAGTATATTTGTGCAGTGTAAAGCTGCTGTAACACTGAATAGTTGTTTAAGTCAGCACCCAAGTGAGATTACTGTTTTTACACCTGCCTAAATGAACCAAGTCTGTGCTGGTGTGAAAACGGCCCTTATATCCAAATCTTAGTCAATTCAATGATGACACATTTGAAGTGGCCAGTAATCTATTAAGTAAGATAACTGAGCTAGGACATCCCAAAACTTTTTTGAACATTTTGAGGAACTCTTGGTTGTGCCATGCTGCCTTAAGATCAGGCATATAGGATATAGGTATTCAGGAAAATGACCAAATTCTCTTGATCAATAAAACATCATTTAAACTGATTCTGCTCATATTATAAATGAAAGCAAACTTGTTTCATATGATAAGGTAACATGTCCTGATAAGTCAAGAGGCTCAAGCTTGTGTATTAGCTAAAAACAGTCGCTAATTAAGCTTGATTAGTTATAGAAGACAATTATAATTTATTGCTAGTGCTACGGAATTAAATGCAAAAAAAGATGATATCATCTGTGTGCTATGAAAAACAGGTTTCTCTGTTTTTGTTGTTTTTTAGTTTAATACAGAATTCGAACATACAAACCGTGCCCTACACTTTATCACAATTTCTTGATGAATGGACCAATGGAAATTCCACAAACACCTCCACGTTATTCATTGACTTCCACTGAAAGTTAAGAAGGTTTTATCTCTCTCCTGTAAAGTTACTGTCTTTCATTGAACAGCGACAATATGAATGAATGAATAGTGAAAAGCCCTTTCCCTGCACAGCAAGGACAAGCTTGAATCTCAGCGTGTTGTAAAAATATCACATGGACCACTGACCTACACACACACAAGCACAAATGCCCACATACTCTCATACTGTCCTACATAGAAAAACACTCACACACACACACACACACACTGACCCATCTCTCTTTCTCCTCACACCCCAGGCTCTCAGACATACACACACGTTTCCCTTGCCAACACTGCTTAACAGAGTATTCCCTTTACTGTGCAAAAGACTCCAACATCAAAGCACTGTACTTCTCCATTGAGCTTTACAATTCTCCACTTTTCACACTCTGACAAACACACACACACACACTCACACACTGTCTGCAAGCCTATTATAGGCAGGAGAAAGCCCGGCTATTGCGGAGGGGATTTTCAGCACCTCTTCTAAATGGGATGTTCCGCTAGTCATTATCCAAGGGGACGTCTTCCCTTGTTCTAAAAACGCTCACATTCACAGCTTTTCATTTGCCATTTCTCTCTTTCTCTCCTCCAGTCCCTCCCTCTTTCTCCTTTAGCTCTCTCTCTCTCTCTCTCTCTCTCACCTCTCTGTAACACTCTAATTCTCTCTGACACACCGAGGTGGGAACTTTTCCCCTCTTCCGTTTCCCGGAGCGAGCCTCACGCAGGCTTTTAATAGTGATAAGCCTGACACAGTACGGACCGGTCTGACTCACTTTAGCGCAGCCTCAGACTAAACACGAGCAGCTTCTCTTTATTGAACTTTAATAACACTTTTTTATTAAGTTAGCACCTCGCCGCTGTGTTTGTTTCTTTTGGCTGAACTCCAGGACTGCGTTTTTGGCAGCAGTCAGCATTATTACAGGCCCCAGCTGCAATGGCTAGCTCATCCATTACAAGCTAAAAGACACACACAAACACAAACACACACACACACACACAATATGTCCCTTTGATCATATGTCACCTTTGAATTTAAAAAAGACACCAGCGCAACATCTGTTCAATGTCTGTGTTGTCTACATAATGTAGTTCCCCTCTAAATTAAAAGCTGGGTTTGCGTTTGATATGTTAAAGTACAGCAAGCTGACAGAAATAAAAAACATGCCCACTTCTAAGCTCACCAGGCATAGAATACATCATTTAATACATCATTCCTACTGTAATACTTGTTTACGGGTTCCCATGTCTGTCAGGTGAAAAGTACATTAGTATCTTTAGACTGTTCCTGTTTATTTAACCCCACTTTTTAAAGCTACAGTATCACCTGCTGTTCCAAAATTAAAATTAGGTCTGGTGATGTTGCTGAACCAGTCACACCCTTGCTGATTAATTCATCTCAAGGTCAGCTTTTGGTGCCAAGTTCCCAAACAGCTCTGTGCTTTTCCCCCACAAAATCACAGGTTCAGGGCCAGAAAAGTCAGTGCTATTCTGGCCCCACAATCTTGCTGGTCTAGAACTTGTAAAAAAAAAACATTTCAAAACGTCCCCCGACTTTCGTTTCCGGTTTGTGGAACACGCCCACATTCACTTATATAGTGAGTGAATCCTTAAAGCAGTGGAAACATGGGCCTGTTCTTAAAACATTTGCAGGAACAGGCACTTGTTCCAGCACCAGCACTTTTTTTGTGGAAAAAAGGCAACAAAGTCCAAGCTGGTGTTTAGTGATTGAGGTGGTTCAAAATCTGGTCATCCAGTCAAAAACACACTGTATGATTTTAAACCAAGGTGGTTAACCAGCTCTTGACCAAAACAGCATAAGTTTCATTTGTTTTTGCGTGACCTTAAGGCTAAAATGTTGGGATGATCACAGAAAATCACAATTGGCACTATTGAAGTCAACAAAAATGATCAAGATTATGTTTGTTTTATCCTTGTTATTGGGCTAAAACATTTTATATGCAAAACAAAAACTTAGCAGGAGAGAGGAAAACATTTTTAACTCAGAAGTCATTGTAAAGATTGTATTCTACATACATACATACATAAAATACTAAAGGAACAACTACCAGGCTGACATCATGTTAAACATTTTAAAACAGCTTTAACATACATAAAATACTTAAGGTTTGATTATAATACCAGGCATTAAAAAAGTAATCATGTGAGCAAATTATTAAAATTTTAAATGACTGAATCCATGTTGTTGTGTTTTTTGTTTACTAGGACTCGTGCCATAAGCCAGCATGCTACGAGAAGACAGTCACCCTCTCAAAGGAGCCTAATGAGTCTCTGGGCATGACTGTAGCCGGGGGCATGAACAGCCGTGGCTGGGACCTCCCCGTCTACATCACCAACATCGACCCCAACGGCGTTGTGTCCCAGGAGGGATCCATCCGCAAAGGTGTGTATATGTGTGTGTATATGAGCAACATGTTCTGATCACCTTGCTGCCAAGTTAATATTTAAGTAAAATGATAGACAGTACAGTTAGTGAACTACAGTGTTTGTATAGTTGAGTTACATGTAGCTAAGGGAAAAAAAAAACATCTGTGTGATTTTTTTTCAGTCAACATCAAACTTGTACGCTAAAGGCCTTTTCTGCTTTAACCCAATAATCAGTCATCCAAATGTGATTAGTGTTCTTATTGTTTGTGCTAAGTTAATATACAGTAATTGGCAAGTAATATTAGCATAAACAAGAACATAGGTCAAATGTGTGCATCATATTTTTTAAATATGATGCTAATTCTGGCTAGAGGACGTTTAAACTTGTCCAGTTTACAGCTGGTTAGTAATAGTAGTAGTAGTTCACAGGTGATTGGATGAGGACAGGAATTAGCTAAAACTAAATCAAAGAAATAAATGAAGAAAAAAAACTCCAACCAAAATATTTGCAGTGCAGTGCAATGTTTTTTTTTTTTTAAAAGCTCTTTTTTGCAAAAAATGCTTTCACAGTGCTTCATGCCAGAACCAGCTGCATAAAAAAGCATACACTCAGAATTGTGGATAGATAACCAGAATTGAACATTCAACATTTTATCTAGTGTAGCATTCTAGCTTTAGTAGCTTAGCATAGATGTCATATTCACTGCTTCTGTGGGTGGAGCCCCTGAACTTAGATTATGCTTTAGGATGTTGACTAAGAAATATTTTATGTGTTTTACCCCAAATAAATATAATATTATGATTATATCTTTGTATAAGTATGGTTAATACCCATAACATAGTATAAACAGACATAAAAATAACATTTTATTTTAATGAAGTTTTGGGAAATTATGAAGCAGTACCTTGACTGATCTCTGCACTGGTGTGCTTCTGAGCTCTAACAGAGCCACACACCTGTCTCCAAGGTGACCCTGTGATCTTCCTCACACACTTTTTTAATCTAGACACACACACACACACACACACTCATACGCTCACTAACAAAGACACACCTGCTAATGCATATGTATTAGACTCATCAGATCTGCAAATGTATTCCTGATAGCAGTGTACCAGAATATCACACACACATTTACTTCCCCTCTCACACCCGACATATTAAGAAAATTGCCCTCTCTCATTTTCTGGCTCTCTCTCAATTGCTTGCATGAATAGCAGCATATTGAGGCTAATTTCATCATGTACTGTCTGTGTGTTCTCTGTGTGTGTGCGATCATGGAACTGAAATCACGATTGTGTTGTTCATTAGTTCAAATCACTGGTGTGTAAATGGTTCAGATTAGTCCACTATGAATGATGGTAGATCTACAGCATACAGCTCTGGAAAAAAAATTAGAGCCCACTTTAGTTTCTGAATCAGTTTCTCTGATTTAGCTATTTATAGATATATGTTTGAGTAAAATGAACATTGTTGTTATATTGTCATTTAAAGCATTTATTTGCAGAAAATGAGAAATGGCTGAAATAAAAAAAATGCAGAGCTTTCAGACCTCAAATAATGCAATGAAAACAAGTTCATATTCATAAAGTTTTAAGAGTTCAGAAATAAATATTTGGTGGAATAATCCTGGTTTTTAATCACAGTTTTCATGCATCTTGGCATTATCTCCTCCACCAGTCTTACACACTGCTTTTGGATTACTTTATGCCACTCCTGATGCAAAAATTCAAGCAGTTCAGCTTGATTTGATGGCTTGTGATCTTCATCTTGATTGTATTCCAGAGGTTTTCAATTAGGTAAAATCAAAGAAACTCATCATTTTTAAGTGATCTCTTATTTTTTTTTCCAGAATCCAGATAGAATACTATTATCATTAATTGCTTTTATACTCATCTTATCAGCTTCCATGACCACATAGGACCACTTTATAGTTCTTTATAGTTATAATTACAGAATCTAGTCTTGTATCTGTTTTTCAGCATTCTTTACATATTATCCTCCTTTCATCCATTTCTTCAATGATCAGGACCCATATGACCACCATGACCATAGCAGGCCACTGACATTTTGGTAGTGTGTTAGTGTGTGTTGTGCTGGTATGAGTAGATCAGACACAGCAGTGCTGCTGGAGTTTTAAACACCTCAGTGTCACTGCTGGACTGGGAATTACCCACCAATCAGATATATCTAGCTAACGGCGTCCTGTGGGAAGCATCCACTGATGAAGTAGTAGTGGAAGACCATTTAGGTAGGAGTGTGTAGCAGTTAGCAAGTGGACGCAGTGTTTAAAAACTCCAGCAGCACTGCTGTGACTGATCCACTGACCAACCAACTAAATAATATTAGCTGCTTTGTGGCAGTACGGGGTCCTGATCATTGAAGAACAGGGTGGAAGGATAATAATAAAAAAGGTATCACATCTCAATGTGACTACCCTGGTTAAATAAAGGTAAATCAATAAATAAAATAAATAAATTGAAGGTTAAGCCTTTAAAAGGCTAATGAGATGAGAAGCAATATACACAGTTTGCTAATGCCCATCTGGTCTCTTTCCTAGGTGATATCCTGTTAAATGTGAACGGTGTAGACCTGACTGGTGTGACTCGGGGTGAAGCTGTGGCGAACCTGAAGAACACTTCCTCTCCGGTGGTGCTGCGTGTTCTGGAGATGAGGCCTCCAGATGTCAGCTCTCTGGACTGCATGCCACCCCTGCACTCGCCCTGCTCTCTCTCGCCCTGCTCGCCCAGCGACATCAAAATGCCTCTGCCCAGCGATGACTACTCACCACTCTGGGTGTCCTGGCTTCAGCTGCCCAGGTGATTAATTTAACTAATTTAATTATTTAACTATTTTATCAGAATTGACTAACTTCTACACACAAAAATGGCTGAGACATAATAATTACACACTGGCCTTACTGTTGCTATAAAAATAGTGTCCAAACATCATAGATCAGAGTTACCCACATTGTCAGGTGTGCAGGCGAGAGAGAACACGGAGAACGGACGCAAATGCAGGTAATTTATTTAACAAACAATAGACCTTAAACAGAAACTCTGAGAACACTTAAGAAGAAACAAACAAAACCTGAACCGACATAAATCAACGTACAAGAACCGACAAAAGCGGGAAAGGAAACAGGGAACACCTGGGGAAAGGTAATAAGAGGGCGGAGTTATAGATGAAACACAGGTTCGGGTGAAGGCACTAGATGTGGGCAGAGACAGGGAAGAACAGACTGCAGATCAAATGAAGGAAAAACCAGACATATTTAAAGCCAGCTAGCTACTTTACAGAGCATCACTGCCATTTACTTTCACATACTTAGTTTGTTTAATCACCAGAGAAAAGCATTGCCAATATAACAGCAAGGTCTGTAGCAAAGCACTGCAGCTCCAGTCATTACCTAAGAGATACAATTAAGTGAGTTTGTTATCTATAACTACTGACAATTATTCATTATCTCAGGATTAGTAATATAGCCAGTGGAGCTCAGTGAGCAGAGGAGTGTTTAAGGTGTAGTTTAAGGTGGTGTTCCTTCATGCATGAGGATATATGTAAGATGTACTGCAATATATGTGCCGAGATTGAAGGGTCATCAGTTGGGAATGGCAGGTAGAGCTGAGTGTCATCAGGAAAGCACTGGTAGGAGAAGCCATGTGAGTGGATAACCTGACCAAAAAAAGGTAGTGCAGATAGAAATAAGAAAAGCTCCCATTACCAAGCCCTGGGGAACCCCTTAGCAGATAGTGAGCTAGCACAGCCACGACACCTTGAAGGAACGCCCAGCGAGATATGCCCTTGTGAATACAAAAGAATACTTAAAGTGCATTTTCAATTTAATATACTCAATGATAATACTCATTAAACATACTTAAAGTACACCTTTAGTGTACTTTAGTGTTTACAAGTGTAATTTTTTTTCCAGTAGCATTAAGTTGTACACTGTAACGTAGAGGAGGAGGCAGGATGCAAATGCAAGTCTTTTTTATTATCCATATTTAAACTAACAAAGAAAAGAACACTAGGGAGTATAAAAAGAAAAGGTAACTAAAGCAAAACACTATGAAACAGAGGATAAACTAAAATACTGAACCAAACAAGCAAACTAAGCAAACAAAGAAACCAACTAAATAAAGCAAACCTGAGACACTGAGGACAAACAACACAGCAGGTCTGTGGCTAAACAAAACAGATGAACACAATCTGGACAGAGTAACATGACAAGTTGAGACAAAAGATGCGTTAATCCTAGTCAAGTTTCAAGTCATGAAGAGTATTACCCGAGCTGGACTGATATCTAGACTCTACACTGTAAACCCAGAAGTTGTTTGAACTCAAATAAATTAAGTCTGTTTTACACAAAATTGGAGATTTCTAAACAATACTCAACTTTTTTGAGTTGTGGGCACATATATACATTAAAACTGAGATCTTTGAGTTGAACCAACTTATAATAACTGAGTTTAGTCTGTTGCCATTAACAGCTTCTTTTCCATTGGCTTCTGTCACAATCTATTTGCATACTGGGTGTGTCCAACAGTTACTGACACTCACCATCAGTGTGTAGTGATTCACCCGGGGCTACCTTAGGTAAACTTGTAGATCACAGATTATGATTAAATACTTGCTCTCTGTGTTGTAGGCTGTAGAACAAGCCTCATTTACTGAGCTGCAGTAACTCTGCAGTGTTTTTGCTGTGCTCTCAGTACTTTTAGTTGTTTACTGTTTTCTTTCATCTACTTTTCTATGTGTATTTAAAACAAATAGATGAACGAAACCAGAAAGAAGACTAAATACAAGTTAAGGAAAATATTAATTTTAAATATGTTTGTGTATGTATTTGTTAAGTTCACTGTACTTAAAAAATATTTTACATGAACTTAAAATTTATTAGGTAATCGGTTACGACAAAAGTTTTGAGTTCAGTCAACTTATCGGGTTTTACAGTGTAGGCATGTTTGAGTCTTTCTGCATCTTCATTCATCTCTTCCTCTCCCTCTGCTGAGCTCTGTGTGAAGGGGAGATTGTTGATGAATAATAATTTGCCTGATGAAAGTCTCGAAGTTTGCAGCAGCTTCTCTAACAATATTGCCTGCATACTAAATTCAGAAAGCGTGAGAGCACGAGCAAGTGAGGGTTCTGCTGCTTCCGCCACCATCTGTAAGGGGTTTAGAGGTCTGAGAGCGTGACAGCCTCAAATGGATTCCCTCCTCCAGCTTCCCCTCTGCTCTGCTCCTGATGCCATTTACCCTGTGAAATGGAATTATTCATAACCGGAGTTCAAGAGGAGAATTTTAGCCAGTTCCTCGAATACACCTGCCAGTCAGGGGCTCTGCATTATACAGCAGCCTGGAACCTCGCGGCCCACTTTCTGAAACAAGCCTCCTCTCGGTATTAGCTCTACATTTAAGTTCTTTCAATATTTAGGCCTGAAGACTGAAGAACTGTACAGTGGCCTAATTTGCTGGGTTTCTAATTTATTGTTTTGTTTAACTGTCCTCTAGTTCTTCTTCAGTGGTTTTCAGTTTTTGACCACAGACATGCATTTAAATGGGGAAGTTGGTAGTGAAGTGTAGTGATAACCAAAATCATCATCATAGATCAGTGTAACCAAATTATGTAGGATTTTGACCCTCTTACTACAGTTTGATATTCTTATTTTAATGTAGAGTCAACTAACCTCACTACTGGCAAGCAGAATTAGTTTTAGCCACTTTTCAGACCAGTTTTTCTCAATCTTGATTCCAGGGGCCCACTACTCTGCACATTTTAGAGCTTTTCCTGCTTTAAACACACTCTTTTACTCAAGATTGGGCTTTAAATCAGAAAGAAAATAGACATTACAAGTCTCACAGAAGTTTACAAGTCACGGGAGTCTACCGCATTTTAATAATGGCTCCCTGATGCCCACAATATAAAGATAAAGTATCCCGGAATCTAGAATAAGCCACCAACGGGCACGCAAGCGATGCAGACTTTTTTTTGTGAGTCAGCCAATGAGTTTTTAGTGTGTTTTTTTTCCTCATGGATGGGATGCGTTCAGGAACATCATGGCTCCCATCCAAACTCATTTCACCTCTAAAGTCTAAAGTTTTACCCGCTGTACAGTTTGTTATAGTGATTTTAGCATTGCAGCATTGCAGTGCACCAAGTCCAGGTTCAGGGTTACCTCCCTGAAATAATTTTTTTGCAACTTGGGATGTCTAAGAAAAACCCTAACTATAAAGGACCAGGATTTAAAAAAATACTACTCTATACCTTTATCAATGGCCAGTGTGTGACAACAGTGATGCTGTATTATTGAATGGATTTTTGGACAGCTCACAACAATCATCGTAAAAGAGTTATACTGGTGTGTGAAGCATTCTAGACAGAATTATACACCAGCAGTGCACAGTGTATGAGTTTCAGTGATGCGCCAAAAATGGCAGCACTGCCAAGATAAAGTCTGGTCTTTAACTATTAATACTGTAGTCAGAAGTTGAACTATTGAACTACTGATTATCTGGATAAACTTCTACTGACAACAGATGACATGCAGATGCGAGACCTGGATTGGGAGACAAACTGGGAACCAGAAAGATTTGTCCATGCTGGTCCCAAATATGCCATTCCAAAGCATTTGGGGGCCACATTTTAGACATATAACCCATATAGTTTTTGCTAGCCTACCTGCTGTAAATGTATCCAATGATAATCAACATTTACTGCTGTCTTGTTTTTTGGCAGGCTATTGTCAGCAATCAGTGTAAGGCCCCCCCTTGAAAAGGATTCCTAAAATTGTGTGGTTGTACTTTCCTGCATTTATTAGCACAGAATTTAAAGGGGCGCTTACACAGTTTGTTGTTTTATTAAATTCATAACCAGTCTCTGTCTAGGGGCTTCAGGTGAGATCGGGGCCCTAGGCAACTGATTGGTTTGCTTGCCTTGTTGCAACGGGTCTGCATATAGATGTCAATAACTGGCCCCATTGACCTCTTTAGGCTCAGTGATACAACCAGGAGGGGTTAAACATGGGCCCCATTTGGTTTATACATGCTGCACATGGGACCTACTGTAGATGGAACCCCTGGGAGATTAGGGTGGGCTGTATTGTTGCGGCTCACTTGGTACAAACCCACTCAGAGCCCGTGCTCACCTGGAACCCACCTAGTCCACGTTTTCAGCAGGTGTTTCTAATAATGTGGATGGTTTATGTCACTCCATACTCATACACTGCACTCACATTTACAACAAAAATTAGGACAAGTGAACATAAAGTTCTGGTCTTTTTATTTCTTCCTGAAATAAAGGTCACACGTCAGTTCCGCAGTTTAATAAGCAGCCTCACTGTTGCCTTTAGCATAAATAATTTTGTCAGGTTGTCAGGTTAAGGTATTTGGCGCTGGGGAAGGGTTTTGCTGTATTGCGGTGACCTGACCTGCAGCCTGTCTGAAATGGAACTCTTTGGGAGCGTGTGTGATAAGGTTATTTGTTCCCCGCAGGCACCTGTACTGCTGTAAGGACATTGTGTTGCGGAGGAGCACGTCAGGCAGCCTGGGCTTCAGCATCGTAGGAGGCCAGGAGGAGATCAACTGCAACCAGTCCTTTTTCATTCGCTCCATTGTTGAAGGCACACCCGCCTACAACGACGGCAGGATACGGTACGGACTTTGTGTTCTTTACTTCCTGAACCTCAGTGAAGCACTCTGTAGATTTTTTTTTTGTTTTTTTAGATTTTCACATTGTTCTGGTCTCAACTAAAGATATTGGCTTAATCCTGGTTCTAATCTTAGGCCTAATTTGTGGCAGCAGCTCTGTGATTGGTCAGAGAAAGCCATGGTCCATCTGTTATTATCACTAGCCAACACAAAATTACTTCTCAAATTAGTAATGAAATGTTATTAACGCTTCTGTTCATTTTGAAGATCAAACCGACCTGTTTTAAAAAAATATAAACATTTGTAATCATTTCTGAGGATGAAACATTAATTTGAAAAATAATGAGCATTAAAAAATAAACCTAATGTATTTTGGACACACATTCTCTTTTTGTGATTTTCTTTATTTCTCTATTAATTTCATTATTCATTTTCTACATCGTAGATTAAAATAAAGACATGGCAACAATTAAGGGACACACATGGATTATATAGTAAACATTAAAATAGATAAAAATACCGAGATTATGTAGATCTGTCCTCAAAGCTAAATGTGGTACTTATAAAAATATAAAGTATAAAATATATTCTGGTTTCTTTAACACTTTTTTTAAAAATAGATAATTCCACATGAGTTCCTGTATAGCTTAAGTATCTTTAATATTAAATTTACAATGCACAAAATCATTTAAAAAAGAAAATGTATATTTGTATATTTGTATTGCACAAAATGTTACTATCAAATAAACCCTGTAGCAAAAAATGTTTAAAAAAAATAACAAACATTTGATTTTACTAAATATTGATTATAGTCATTGCAATTATGCTAAAGCTGTTCCTAATTGGAGAAAAAAAATCATAAATATATCAAAATACAAATGATAAAGCATTTTCTGCTGTCAGCATTTACGAGATAAAAGTGGAGAGAAGCATTTAGTCAGTTTAAAGACTATTTTAAACACACAGTGTATGATTAGATACATACAGTAACTACACTTATTCAAATCAGAACACAGCTCTATTATCAATCTGCTCGTTATCAGTAAAAACACACAAAACCTAAAAAATTGCAAAAGCATAATAAAGTTATGTCTGTGATTATTGCTTGTTTGAGCTTGAGAGCTTGTGCTCTGATATTTAATTTCACTCAGCCTTCATCCCCACCACCCTCTGGAATGACATTTACATTCAGCCCACTCATGAATTTGTTGTGCTCATCCAAAATGTCAGTCCTGACTATGCTAATGACTCCAACACTACTGAATACCAACGCATATAAAGCTAATATTTAAAGATACACATTCTTAAACATCAGTAATGTATGGTCGATTATTTAGGTGTTATCAAAAATACAGTGTGAAAAGCAATAGTAGATACAGTCAGACCCTGTACATATTTGGACAGTGACACAATCTTCATCATGATTTGGGATCTGCATTCCATAACACTGGATGTTAAATGAAACAAATAGGATGGAAGTTGAAAAGGTTTAATTCAAGGGGTTGAACAAAATATCCTAATTTCAGAAGCTCAAGAGTAGTTGGACAAATTATCTCAAAAGCTATTTTATAGGCTACATAGGCTATTCCCTCATTAATCCATAGTCAGTTAAGCAGGCAAATTTGCATTTGGAAGCTGGTGCTGTGAACCCACAACATGTGTGGTTAAAGAAGCTGTAAATGGAAGATAAACAGACCTTCATTAGACTGAAAAAAAGAAGAAATCCAAAATTTGCAGAGACATGGGCAGACATGGCTTCGAGTCGCACCAGGCCACTAGTGTTTTTTTGATGATGTGACAGAAGACAGCAGGAGCAGAAGGATAAATTCTAAAGTGTACAGGGATTTACTTTCTGCTCTGATTTAATTAAATGCAGCAAGGTTGATTGGACGGGGCTTAACAGTACAGATGGACACACTGAGAAAAAAAGCCCAGGTGTTTCTTAAGGTAAAGAAGTGAAATATTCTGCAGTGGCTGAATCAATCCCCAGATCTTAATGTGATCAAACTTCATTTCATTCGCTTAACCCAAAACAGTCTGTTTTTGTTTTTTTTTAGTACCTCTTGCAGGTCTTATAACACAGTAATTACATCAGACAGCCACATGCCCTGAGCTCTTTCACTCCAGAAGCCATACGGCTGCTCAAAAATGTTTTAATTTAAAATGTAAACGGAAGCAGAATTGTTCTATTTTCCTGGAACTGGTCATGTTTTGGTCAAAATTTTACCAAGTGCCTGTTTTTATTTTTGTTTTTACTTATTTTTGAATGTATAGCCTTTAAATATATTCACACCTAAGATATCTTTTCAAAAATGGTTAGACTAGAGTGTTTATGAGTTGAAAGCATAAGAATATTGATGATAGTTAATTACATGGCTTATTAATTATTACTTTGATAAAATACATGAAGAGCATCAGACAGACTTATTTCTTTTGATAATCACACCTCTAGGATACATGTAGATTACTAAAAACCTGACACTCAGAGCAGCCTATGCCTTTCAGTATTTTAATCAGGACACATAAAGAAAACTATAAATAAAAATGTAAACTTTTTAATCTAAATAAATACAATTTTTTAGTGCAAAATAACTACTTAGTAAAAATGTGCATTAAAATAAAAACTATATAAAGTAGTGTCATACCTAGCTTTAGTTTTAGTGCAGGTAGTTTCACACTTTTTCGCAGGACACTTTTGAGTCATTTACTGATATTATTTGGTTTGAAACATCAAATAAATATGTTTGAAGCACTGAAGGTAAATAATATTGGTTGGGGAAGGAGATCTCACTTTTTAGGTGTTTTTCTCAATGAGTTTCTTGTAGATGCTTTACTGCACTGGGATGTCATCACTATTTTTAGAAAGAGTAAGTTCCGCCCATTGTAACCATATATGGATTATGTTATGCAAAGCAGACACTGTCAGCTAAGGATCTTACAGCTCTGTTTACACCAGCTAGTTAACGTTAGCGATTCCGCATTTTACCGAGACCTTAAATATACACTAGGTAAGCAAGGTTTGATCTTTGAGTATTAGAGCTATAAAATTGACTGTGGGGGAAGGCAGCAGGTAGACATTTTCTGCTGCAGTGCTGTTAGCCAATCAGAGGCTTAATGTTTGCATGCATGAACATGCATGAGCAACAGCCAACAGCCTGTCTTTCTTCAGAGACCAGTAATCCAGTGAACTAAAACAGGGCTAAACAGAAACACCAGAGCACTTTTATTTTACAAAAAAGTAGTAACTGTAGCTGTGTTTCTCTCTGGTGTTTCAGCTGTGGAGATATCTTGCTGGAGGTGAACGGGAAGAGCACCTGGGGAATGACCCACACGGCTCTAGTGCGTCTGCTGAAGGAACTGAGGGGGCGAATCACGCTCACCATCGTTTCCTGGCCCGGCAGCCTGCTCTAAGTCCGCACTGCATGGGGGAGGGGCTTATCACACTGACCCTGCACCGGAGGGTGGGGCTTCACATGGCTCCTGCCCACAGAGCACAGGGCTTTGGACATGAACTTCCTTGGTAGGCAGATCATATGAAAACGGACTGCCCCACCTTTGAAAGGAGGGGCAGAGATGCATCGGCCACGCCCAGGCGGGAGGGGCTTACACGGACTCCTGCTCATTAAGGCGGGGCTTATGACGGACTCTCTTCAGAAAGGAAAGGCCTTTCAAAAAGGACGTTGTATAGAGAGAGAAAGAGAGAGAGAGAGAGTATGGAGGGTTCTTCAGGCTTGAAGCCTGAAAGCCTGGATGACAATATGAACACATGAACACGTTTTCACTGGCAGTCTGGGAATAAAAAAACACTTTTGACCCCGCCCTCGCCAATCATGCAATCTAGGCACAGGAAGACGCATAAAGCTACTCTACTGGTGGAGCTATTGACAATAGAACCTGCTGAGGAGGTCACCAGAGATACTGAACACCACAGACAGGACAGAACATTATATCTCACATCATGAGGAGGGTCATGTATCTGAAGATACATGAGATAAAGAGTGTACATAAGGAACCCACTATTGGCACTGTGCAAGAGATACTTGGAGACTTGGAGAAAAGTGTGGAACACGGACGGACGTGTGGGAGAAGAGAAGGGGTTTCTGGGAAATGTGGTCGATTTAACTCGGGCGTTCAGACTAGTTGTGGGGTGGGAAGGGTACACAAGTTGCCAACTCAACATTAGTTTCTATGTTAGAACACGCATTTAAGTGGACACACATTTCTTTACCGTTGACGTTGGTGTCTGGAATGAATTCAAACACTTGTACTATGACGACTCTTTCATTCTTTCTTTCGTTCTTTTGTTTACCTCTCTCTGTTCTTATGGCCTTTTGGATATCGGCTTCGCTTTCTCCATTTCTGATGATGGTGCATTCTCTCGGCCTTGGGCGCAGAGACCCGTTTGCCAAGCAGTTTTTTTTTTTCTCGTCTGTGTTGGTATGTTTCAGACGCTGTCGCAAAGGAAAAAAAAAAATCTCTAGTGAGTATTATGAAAAACAAACAAACAAAAAAAAAATCAATGGACTTCGAATAAAATAAATATTGTTCATACGCTCTTTAAAAAAAAAAAGATATCTATGCTTATAACAATGAGATTTTGGCGGCCTTGCTGATTTTGCTACTCTTAGAGACATGAGCTGAGGGAGCAGAATGTGGAAGTGTGTATGTGTGTATGCAAGTAAGTGTGTGTGTGAGAGAGTGTGTGGGCGTCGTCATGGGAAGCTGTGTGGTCCAGTGTCTCAGGCTTTTGGCTTGTGTAGTATACTGTATCTGATGATACTGTACCTTTGGTTAAATAATCAATAAAATCATTCTACAAGGAGATTTGTGCTGTGTTGGTTTACACTGTGTGATGTGTGCAGGTGAACTGATATGAACACAAACTGTTACTACTAAATATTATACCACAGTTAGTTCCGACCCTGTAATGTGATTGGCTGAGAGGCATTCTATTAGGGCCGGTGCAGCGCTTACAAACCAAACAGGCAGAGGGCCGTATATTACACGTTATAGCACTCCCTCTTTGGTATTATTGCTTAATTATACTAGGAACTAGGAGTCCTCCTCATTAACTATAGTAGAAAACAAACACAGAAAAACTAATGGTCACTGAAAAACAAGCTGATCAAGAACTTAAACTGTAAACAGAGAAACCAGTGCACACAATGTCGCTGATGTAAAACACCAAAGCTATTTATGTACTTCATATTGTAGCTCAATTCTCTCTGTAAAACAATAAAACGCCCAAGAAATGGCAATTTACAACTTTTAGAAAGCTTTTTTTTTAACCATACTTACATTTTTTTTTAGATTATGTAACAACCTATAGTATCAGACAAATACAACCTAAATAAATATAAAAATGTAGTTTTACATGATGATTTCATTTATTATGGGAAAAATATATATTTTTAAAAGTGTCCACGTGTGAAAAAAAAAAAGGACCAGCAGGTATACTTCTGAATGGCTAGAGTGGTCTAGTCAAAGTCTGATTCAGTGCTTTTTCACCAACCTGGTTCCTGAATCAGCTCCGTATGGGCTTAAAAGAACCGTGGTGCTTTTCAGCAAACCAGCCTGCGTTCATATCAATCGTCACCAACAAAGGCCATTGCACTGTGGTGGTGAACAGACACACCCACAGATACCGTCACAGTTCCCACTGCGAACGAACGTTCCTGGTTCTGGAACCTACTTTTGTTGGTGGAAATGCAGCAAACGGTTCAAAAAATGGTGTGGGTTCCACATCGGTGGATCAACTCTACTTAAGATGCTGTGTATGATCTTAAACGAGCTGTTTATGCTGGAAAATCCTCCAATATGAATGAAAACAATTCTGTAAAGAAGAGTGGACCAAAATTCCCCCACAAAGATGTGAAAGACTCACTGTCAGTTATCAGCAAAGCTTGATTGCAGTTGTTACCGTCAAGGGTGACACAACCAAGTTAAGTTTAGGGAGCAAAGACTTTTTCACACAGGGCTTGATTGGTTTGTTTAGTTTTTTTCTTTAAAAAATACAATTATTATTTAAAAACTGCTTTTTATCTTTGCCTGATATTAAAGTTTGTTTGTTAATCTGTTAATCTATTAAAATAGCATTGTAAGTATATAAAATGATCATAAAGTCTTACCTCAGGAAACAACTTGAAAAAACCCACGTGTATAAATAGTGAATCGTTATCTTGTGAGTAAGGCTGAACATAAACTCATGGCCAATCAGATATCAGAGTTAGAGTGAGACCTAAATAGTGTGTGACAGAAGGAAGAAAAAACATTCTATTTCAAAATTTGTGCGGCTATTTAACATTCCTTAATCCACAGTGTCACATGTGCACTGAGAATACGTCAAAGAAGGCTTTACCACACACAGTGGCCAGCACAGTAGATGATAGTGACCAGGATTAGGGGTGTCTGTTTAAAATTGTCTATACAAACAGATAAGCAACTCACAAATAGGTAATAGGAAAATCTGTTCCGACCCTGCAATGTGAGAGGCGTTTCTTCGTATCAGCTGGTAATGCACTGTAACCGAAGCTCTCCATGTATTACTCCGCCACATACAGGTAACCTAGCAATGATGCAGCGCTTACAAGCCAAACAGCGCAGCTACAAACAGAGTAGCAATGGACATATTGTAAATTATTTGCAATAATATACTGGAGGTTCTTGTGCCTATAACCGCATCACAGCAGTGCCAATATTACACATTATAGCATATACGATCCTTGAGTGTATTATTACTTAATTATTATGTTACCTAGTTCCTCTACTAGTTCCTATACAAGTTCCGTATCTGGCATGCAAAAATCAAATTGACAACCTAGTCTCCAAAAAAACCTACAATAACAAATGATGTGTATAATTGTTTGTATAAGTGTGTGTGTGTGTGTGTGTGCGCACAAGAGAGAGCTAGAGAGAGAAACACACAGTCAATATCACTGCGGCTGCTAATCTGCTCTAATGGCTCTAATAAATGAACACACTCAAGCGGCTGCTTTATGAAATTATTTATATTACTGTTTTCCTACTGCAACAAAATTAACATTGGCACAACACAAAAATATCCATATTATCATCTTCAAATAATCAACATGTCTTATTAGATCATATTAAATTCGAATAAATAAACTTAAATAATTTTAAATAACTCAGACTTTTTTTTTCTTTTTTCGTCTGTCGTTTCTAAATTAATAAAATAATAATAATAATGATAATAATGATAAAGCACTTCTATAAATGGATTTATCTGTAACAGCTTAAAATACAACATAAGTTAGCTCTGTATGAGCCTGACCTTTCACTGGCCCAAATGAAAAATGGCCCTCCTCAGACACTGCTTGGCTGTTGGGCTTAAGAGAGAATTAAAAAAATAATAATAAAAAAATAAGACCCCTCTATAAAGCTAGGCTTCAGTGGCCTCTGATTGGTTGTCGTGCTCGGCGCTGTGCTCCTCGCTGGGCTCGGTGCTCTCTCTGGTGCGTCTGGAGCGCTTGTGCCGGTGTCTCCTGTGGCTCTCTTCGGCGTCGCTGGCGTGTCTTCTCCTGCTGTAGCTGCTGAGCGTGAGAAAGACGGAGGAAGGTGTAAAAGAGGAAGAACACTCAGGGGATGAGGTCATACACTGTACACTGAACAGCACTGGGGACACTTTGCCCTCCCACTGCAGTCTGCAGAGAGATTTAGCCTAAAAATAGCTTTAACAGGCTACACAAATGTGTGTCGTTATTTACAGGGGGAAAATGTTCAGAATTAAATATAAATGTAATAGTTTAAGTAATAATATTATGAGCTCAAGGTTCAGACATTCAGATTTACACTGACTTGCCAAATGTCATGGGAAAGGAACAATAACAAGCATCATGTCCCATGACTTTTGCCACTGACCTGTGGGATATGTGTCTGGGCAGGGTCCTTTCAAGGCATTTGGGGATTTCATATTTTGCCGGCTGCAATAATCACTAACCTGTCTGACTGGCTACTACAGTCAATAACTAGTGGGAGGGGCTCCCTTAAAGGGGATTCTGATTACAGTGTCATTGTTCTTTCCATAATTGACAATCATAGTGTTTAAAGGGGCGCTTACACTGTTTGTAGTTATATTAAATTCATAACCATTGTCATTGTCTGGGGGCCTTAGGCCAGCTTAAGGCTCTAGGTAAATGATTGGTTTGCTTGCCTTGTTGCAATTGGCCTGCATTAAATGTGGATGTGATAATCTGTGTATCATTTGTTCTTTTGATTTTCAATTGAGATCACAAAATCCGAAAATAAAAAAACAATTAATTATTTTGTTTTTCTTTTTTGGAATATAAAACAAAAAAAAAAAGTCTTGTATTTTCCGTTTTTCATTCGGTGATCCAAACCAAAATAGGAAATAAAAAAAAAGGTAAAAAAAAAACCTAAAGTTGAACTTGATATAGATTTTTCACCAGTATCTCATTTCTGTTCTACCTTAAATGCTTACTGCAGCAACACATTCGGCATGTGTCTCGGAGTGGGGGAGCTGGATCTAACTGTATCTAACTGTAACAATAAAGCACATTAATTTTTTTTTTCTTTTTCGGTTTTGGATTCTCAATTGAAAATCAAAAGAATGGATGAGGCACAGATTTGTGATATCTGCCAGAGACGCTTTTGTGTTCAAACAGAGAATTTTAGCAATACCTCACCAACATGGTAATTACCACCTACTGTGCTCTGCTGTCCACTGTGGGTGGTAATCCCTTCTATGATGTATTTCCAGAACATGTGACACTGTGGATTGAGGAATGGTAAATGCTCACACAACTTTGGAAGCGGGATCTATCTTATCGCTCCAAATCAGTATATTAATGCATCTGCAGTGTCAGTTTTTGCTATTCTGCTACTCAGTATTTTTTATTATTAGTACAGTCATTTTTATATATACAGCTCTGGAAAAAATTAAGAGAGCACTTCAGTTTCTGAATCAGTTTCTCTGATTTTGCTATTTATAAGTATATGAGTAAAATGAACAAATTCCAAATTAAAATATTGTTATTTAGAGCATTTATTTGCAGAAAATGAAAAATGGCTGAAATAACAAAAAAGATGCAGAGCTTTCAGACCTTAAATGATGCAAAGAAAACAAGTTCATATTCATAAAGTTCAGAAATTAATATTTGGTGGAATAACCCTGGTTTTTAATCACAGCTTTCATGCATCTTGGCATCATGTTCCCTTCACCAGTTTTACACACTGCTTTTGAATAACGTTATGCTGCTTCACCCTTGGTGCAAAATGTAAGCAGTTCAGCTTGGTTTGACGGCTTGTGATCATCCATCTTGATTATATTCCAGAGGTTTTTAATTTGGTAAAATCAAAGAAACTCATCATTTTTTAGTGGTCTCTTATTTTTTCCAGAGCTATAAAAACATATATTTGGCAGCACATCAGGTAATTAAACAAGATTTTTTTTCTTAAAAAGCATATTGTCCATACAATATTAAAACATATCACGGTACAATAAAATATCAATATATTTACATATGCCTCTAATGCTTTCCCATGACTCGGCACGTCAGTGTAATCATAGAGTGTAAGAATGACACTTGTTCTCATACATTGTTCCAGTAAATATTAAATAATACTTTATCAAAAATGCTTTGTACCCCATGAGTTAGGCAAGATTAGTGTAATACTTTAGTTTTTTTATACTTTCAGAGTGA
Organism: Astyanax mexicanus; assembly: GCF_023375975.1. NCBI lineage: Eukaryota > Metazoa > Chordata > Actinopteri > Characiformes > Acestrorhamphidae > Astyanax > Astyanax mexicanus. Next base: position 64,704,829 of record NC_064408.1, read on the forward strand.
AAAAAGGAAAGGAGCTTTTTGCTAATGTTTTTCTACCTCAAAAGATTTGATCTCTCAGGAAACTTTTGAAAAGCTTTCAGACCTTAATTACTTTGCGAGGGCTATGGCCTGTGCACAGTCATCAACAGGAAAGTTCAAACAGGAGGCGGCTATGAAAAGATTTTTATAAAAAGCTTTTCAGCTAGCCGTTTCCTCAGTTCATATACTTTGTGAACAGAGAAACAGCTACATGAAAAGCTTATGATATTAAAAAAAAAAAAAAAAAAAAAAAAACTTCATAGCTGCCTCCTCTTTTTTTTGTCACTTGACAGTTATTAGAAACAGTGAAGGTCACAGTGAGGCCTGGAAGACCAAGTCAAAGCTTGTAAGATTGTCACGTTCTCTTCCTGTTCAGTGCCTCTTCTGTCTATCTCTGTGTTTTTTCTGCCCTTATGTTTGTTTATTTACCTTCCCCTGCATGTGGCCCTGTGTGTTCCTCCTGTGTTGTAGCTCCACCCAATCGTTACCTGTTCCCAGATGTTTCCTGTTCACTTCCATATATATATATATATATATATATATATATATATATATATATATATATATATATATATATATAGCCCCCTTGTTTCTGTATTTTCTTGTCAGTTCTTCTGTGTTTTACACCTAGTTGGTTGTTGGTTTTCTTGAGTTTGTAGTCTCTGTGTATTTATTGTTTCTATGTTGTTTTGTTCATTCTGTTTTAATTCTGTTTAGTTGTTGGTTTTTATTTTTGTTATTTAAATAAACTCTCATTTACGTCCACCTCTGCATCCTATCCCCGCTCCAACCTGAAAGATGTTAAACGCACAAGAACTGACAAGGGCACACAGAAACAAAGGGGCTATATATACGGAAGTGAACAGGAAACAGGAAACATCCGGGGAGAGGTAATGAGGGGGCAGGGCGACAAATGAACACAGGTGAAGGCAGAGACACAGGAGTAATACACCGGCAGGAGAAGGTAAATAAACAACAGCAGGGCAGGAAAAAAACAGAGACAGACAAGAAAAAACACAGAACAGGACCAAAAATGTTCACGATATGGTGAAAATGTATATGCAAAAGACAGAAAAAACAATATCATTTATCAGATTTTGGAGTAGTGGTAGTTCTCAATCTCTTGTATGCCACTGTTTACAGAAATAACAACAACTCTGTCAATATTCCAATTTCAATTTCCAAATGTTTATAGACTAGACTGGGTTTACTATTTCTGGATATATGATGTAACGAGGGCATCCTAGTCAGGAGAATACTGGAACTCATTAATCAGAGCCTCCATGTGAAGGAAGCCCTCAAGGGGTCTGAAGGAAAAAGTCTGCTTTGATGTACAATTTTACATTTCTAATTAATTAGTGTCATAACTAAATGAATACAGGCCTGAGACCAAATATTACACTCATGACAAAACTCTCCTGTCTCGCCTAGAAAGACTGCACCTGCACAGCAGCCAGAAACGATAGGAACACAGAGCTTTATGCTAACTAATAAGGTTTTCTTCATAGGAAAGATATACAGATAATGCTATATGATAATTTGATATATATATATATATGTTTTTGTTTGTTTGTTTTTTGGCACCTAAAGTGTTTTTAAAACAACTGACTGGCTTCAGTGCACATATTACAACAAAATAAACTATTTAAGGGGTGTGGCTTCCAAAGAATCACAGTCAACAAGTGTAAACAGCTGTGGAATATAATGCGTATAAATAAAAAAATATATATTTATATGATCGTCGCTAATGAAAAACCAGTATCTACAAAACAGCAACTTTATAGTAGAGACATAAAAAAACCTTCTTAACTTAATAGAAGTCAATGTTAAATAGTTTATTTCAGGTAATTTTGGAGAATTTCTATTGGTCCGTTCATCAAGAAATTTTGACACAGTGCAAGTACTTGTTTTTTATTGGACAGCGATGATATTAAAGTTAGTGCTGTATGCATGTTTGTATGTGTGTGTTATAGTGTAAGTAAAGTATGTGTGTACCTGCGTGAGGGTTTATGACGTTCGCTGTGCTCCCTGTGTCTTCTCTCGCGATACCGGTCCTCTCTCTCCTCTGCTCTACCACTGCGCTCCCGATGTCTCTCTCTCTCACGATCACTGTGATCCCTGTGCCTCATTACACACTCCTCATCACTGCCACAGAGAGAGAGAGAGAGAGAGAGAGAGAGAGAGAGAGAGAGAGAGAGAGAGAGAGAGAGAGAGAAAATACATGAGAAACATATTTTTCTCTTGCACTCTAAAGGCAATAAGGGTTTTTACTGTACAGGATTATTTGACTTGTAATGACAGTGGAACTTTTAGGTGCTATAAAGATCTGTTTTTTGAAAGCTTCTATGCAGAACATTCAAAATTAATCAGCATTGCTGCTTATTGTTTCATCTAAGTAATCAAAAGGTTCTTTGAGTTGCTTTGGCTCTACATAAAAGTACTTAAAGAACCGCTGAAGCTTACGTGTTATGTGCGAAGAAATATTCCTTTGAAATCACTGCTGATAAAAAACGCAATTTTCAGTATGAATCAGCAGTTTATTTATTTATTCCTTCATTTGAATTTCTGAAGCCCAGTAACTTGTCATTTATGAGCTATTAATCTGCCAGTTTATAATTTATTGTTATTGACTTCACCTCTGTCCATTAAAATGCTTAGCCCCACCCACAGTAACATAGAAAAAAATAGTCTGATTCATTCCAAAGAATTACGATTTTCTTTAGAAAAGCAGAAAGGATTAAAATCTGGAGTGTGTTCTTAATTACCATTTCTGAGTAAAAGCATGTTCCATTTGCGCATGTTGCTTTTTATTTTTTTATTATTTTTTTTTACTGTGGATCAGTCGCTTGACACACGCAATCACCCACCCACCCACACACATACATCACTGCTTTGTCCTCTACTGACCTTCTCCACACGCTCTCCTTCCCCATGTTCTAAATTTGCTTTATTACTTACCAAGAGACCTCCTGTCCCAGGAGGCAGTGCCCTGTTCAGGGGATAATTTATTAATCCTCTGCTTAGACACACACACACACACACACACACAGAAACACACATACACACACACTCTTTATGCACATGGAGCCAAAAATAGACTCCACTAAAAAAAAAAATACAGGTTGTGAGTGTTCAGCACATACAGTGAATAATGATGTATGATAATGAAAGCCACAGCTCAGCTTACACGTGACCTATAAGCACACTTATAGAGAGAGAGAGAGAGAGAGCAAAAGAGAGAAGAGGGAGAAATAGAGAGAGAGAGAGAGAGAGACATAGAAAGAAAGAAAGAAAGAAAGAAAGAAAGAAAGAGAAAGAAAGAAGAACAAAGAGAAATAGAGAGAAGAATAGAGAGCTGTAACATAACTGAAACAAAGAAAGATGGAACATATGTTACAAGAAATGGAAAGAGAAAGAAAGAGAGGGAGAGAGAGTGACACACTCAGGCTCAGCAAGGGATAACAGTGTGTGTGTGTGTGTGTGTAATGGGACCGGGAAAGACTCCAAACATTTCACTTTGTTCTATTTTTTTTAAAACAATTCTTTTCATTCCTCTGATGCTATTATCTCATCTCATCTGAAATACTATACTTAGCATCTAATGAAAACGCCATGTCTATATTGTCTGTTGTGTGTGTGTGTGTGTGTTTACACATTGTAAATATCAGCTTCTAATGATGTTGTAAATCAGCTGCACATATGTGCTGAATGTGTGTACAGTATACATATTCATTTCTATGATGCTTCATAATGCTTTTATGATGTTTTACTGTACACATATCAATATGAGATTGTGTGTGTGTGTGTGTGTGTGTGTGTGTGTGGTCAACTTAGATTGGACAGAGTTTGAACAGAAAACACTGACTCATATGCATGAGATCATATGTGAAGGACAAGTGTTCGCCAAATGTCCAAGTAGGAAGAGAGAAGAAAGATTACATTTAGAGACACAGAGAAAAATAGAGAGAAACAGAGAAAAGAAAGAAAATAAGAAAGAAAGAAAGAAAAAGAAGAAAGAAATATGTTAGGATTTAAACTAAAGATGCAAAATCTGACGTTTTAGCTAACAACTCATTTCTATGTAAAGGTATACATACAAATGTGTCCTAAGCAAAGCTAACAGACACAACAGCCAAGCTCAGAAAGTTTATAGTGAATTAGCCACAATGCTAACACTTAACCTCGGCTGAATTAGAACTGTGATGCTAACAGACCCAGCGGGTGAATTCAGCAAGGTTGGAGCAGAGAAACAGAATGAAAGAGGCACGGCTATCTAGTGCATCATCTAACGCAGGGGGTCACCAACCTTTTTTATAACTCACAGCCCATTTACCCCACCGCAAAGCTTTCCACAGCTGCCAGGAATATATTATTTGCAGAAACCAAATACACCAAATAAAACCAAATACAGCAAAACCATCAACTTTGTTGCTTTCTGTTGCTACCTGAACACTAGGTACTCACTGCTGCATTTTCTTCATTTTGATTTATGCTTGATTCTCTCTGACTGTCTGCCTGTCCTGGAGTGTAGTTCTCTCTCTAAAGACTACATTTCCCACATCTACATTTTGCACTCTACCGTCTTGACAAGCCGGACAACCTGACTGTCTCAATTGCCATTTACTGTTTCCCCTTGTATACATACCCCTCTGTTTCTGTTCTCCGTTGAACCTATTTTCATAGCTCTTCTACCCAGCGTTTCATTTGTACTTTGCATTCTTTTGTTGCTGATCTGTTTCGCTGTTTTGTTCTCTCTTTAGCCTAGCCCTTTGTTATTTAGCTTATCTTGGTTTGGACACTGCTTTTTTTTTTAACTATTCCTTTGCCTTGCCCTCTTGCTCTGTTTTGTGCCTCCTGTGTAGGACCTCTAGCCTGCTTTCTCTGGTACGTTGTATTTTGCTGCTCTATATACCGTGCCTGTCCCACGTAACTCTTGCAAGTTTAACCTTTTTTGCTAATAAACTTTATGTCAAGTACCTGCGCATGTCTACATCTATGTCTGGCCCGTGTTACGTTCAGAGTCTTTTGTTGTCAAATATCCTGTTTTAACTATTTATTCATGACATTAACAAGCTTGACCTAAACACGTTTTGATTTGCATATAAATGAACTAAAATCTGTCATATATTAAATAACATTTATTAAACTATCTTAGGAACTTTGCAAACTTAATTAAAAAAATAATGTCGTGTACCTTGTAGTACCTCTGATGCTTTTCTACAGAGCACTGGCCACACCTGCAGCAGTGGGCATCCACCTCAGCTTGCTTCTCGGGCTTTAGGCCATGTCCAAAATGATCCAGACACTCTCACATTAGTGAGTTCATATATTTTAAAGTGCAAAAACAGCTGTATGAGTGTTTAATTGTGCACAACTTGTATAACCTTCATAGGCAAGCACTGCAGATGGGATGCTCCAGAGCAGCTGTACATGAGCCTGGGCTTATCCTGTTCAATGCCAAGTATCAACTACAGGGGTATAGCAGCTCAGTATTTAACTGAAGATCAGTGGAACTGTGTTCACAGGAGTGAATATGCTCCATTCAATACTTTTGAGATGATCTGTAGTGCTGTTTGTGTGTGTGTGTGTGTGTGTAACACCTGTGTGAGAAATAGATGCACCATAAAATGAAATCTTCAGTGCTTCACTAATCTCCGTCTGGGTTAGTGTGTGTATGTGTGTGTGTGTTGCTCTGATCACTTTGCTCTTTTGAGATGACAAGTCCAGGTGCTAAGCTGCAAACATCCTTTCAAAGCCTGAGCGTGTGTCTGCCTGTGTGTGTGTGTGTCCTTGCAGCTTAACTTGAGCAGGAAAAGGTGTGCCTGTGCTCCAGGAGGTCCACAGAGTGCCTTTTCAATTATTGTGCATCTTCTGTTCATGTGCTTATTGCAGCCAATTTTCTCAGCACGTTGCCTCCTAAAACACCTTCAGATAAGCTCCCCACTCACACACACACACACACACACACTACTTATGAGAAAAGGGACAGTGAACACGAGAAATAACTACAGCTTAAATGTGTCTGCACCATATTACACACTCATACTCAAAAAATAGTGGTTGCACCATGAAGGAATTATTGGGTTGCAATGGTAAAAAATAAATGTTTTTTATAATTATTATTTAACAAATCATATGGGCTATATTTATTTAGCAATACATAGAGAAGTACAATTCATGGCGAGGTTCCTAAAGGTCCTGCAATAATTCATCCCTGATTTTGCAATGGAGTGGAGTATTAATAGCGGGTCCAATAGTATCTCATACATTTTAATAGGGCATACATTTGGTGATAACATGGATGGTCATGGTATAGCAATTGTCTCTTAAAGGCAAGCTTTTGGTTGAGCACTGCCCTGTTGAAATTAGAAATAGTGCATTGTAGTGTCTATTCAGAAAAGACTCATCACTAAAGATGACCCCACTTCCATTCTAAGTAGCTTCATGACAGTCTGGTACGACACTATTGCAGTCGTTGACTATGCTGACGAGGTCTTAATAGTGCTTTCATGTAGTCTTCTGTCCTGTAGTCGTCTGCCAATGGTGCTGGCACTGACAGGATGGCTTACAGAAAGCACCACTGGTGCTAAATATCTGCAATTTTGGCAGTTAGATCATTACAACCATGTTAGTTCACCACCTATGTGGTATTGTGTTCTTGGTCCATGCCTTCTACTACCCAAAAAAGCACAAGTCCAAATAGAAAGCACTCTTAATGGGAGAACCTCATGTCACATGTTCAAATGAGTGTGAAACTTGACTCATCTGCATATCCATATCTCACAATGCGTCACTGGTGCGCTCCCAGCTTGCCTACTATCCTGCTTTTCTGCCTGCTCTCTCCTCATGGTACTGAATGCTGCTTTAACAGCACTATGTGTGTAAGTGTGTGTGTGTGTGTGTATTTGAGACATGTCAATTCTAATCCGTCTAAAAAGAATCACACTGTCTTTTCCCCCTGTCTCCATATTTATACCCAGTGATAGAAACGCAATAAAAAGGCAAATATTGAGGATATGCATGTACATAAATGCAGTAGGGGAGAGCATTGCTGTGAGGTGTGTGCAAATGTTATAACATACCCCAAAGGGTTAAATGAATAAAAAATAACTGGCTAAAGAGGATTAAAAATGTCAGTCTATGTGATAGCTTAAAGTTTAGATGCACTTTAAAGTAAAATCCAAATTTTGCACAGACAAATAAACTGTGTTCAATTAGTACAAACTTGATCAGTTATGATAAATAAACCAGTGATCTAACTTGAGTTCAGCAGATGCAACTGGATGTAGGTACATTCACTCCAAAAATAGTTACATTAAGGAGAAATTTTACAACACAAGAGAAAACAAAGTCACTAATCATATATCAGTTTGGAAAATGTTTCAAAGTCATTTCTAAGGCTTTGGGACACCAGTGAAACACAGTGAGAACTATTATTCACAAATGGAGAAAATATTGAACAATGGTAAACCAGAATTATTTCAAAAGGGCATGGGCAACTCATCCAGGAGATCAAAAAAGAACCCATAACAACATTTAAAGACCTGCAGGTCTTACTTGCCTCAGTTAAACTCAGTCTTAATGATTATTAATAAGAAAGAGACTGGGTGAAAATAGTCTCTTAATGGGAGAATTCTAAGGAAAAAAAACATTGCTGACCAAAAAGAACAACTCATCTCACATTTACTAACTATTAAAACATCTTGATGATCTCTTCAGGACTTTGGGTAAATATTCTTTGGACTGACGTGACAATAGTGAAACTTTTTGGAAGGTGTGTGTCACGTTATTCTGGTGTAAAACTAACACATCATTTCAGAAACAAATCATTATGTTTTAATACAGAAGTAGAATGTAATGTGAGTAGTTATAGAGGTTCCTAATGGTGTCATTTGATAATCCATCTTACGCACCTTAAATATTCCTACAGATTTTGTGAAGGAGTGGAGTGCTGATGTTGAAGTCAGTATCATTCCACACATTTTCAAATGGGGACATGGCTATGGCACACTATCTGTGTCTCAAGCTCTTGTGATGGCAGCAGGATAAGGATGAGCATTGGCCTGTTGGAACAGCACATCAGAGTGTGCATACAAAAAGGCAGGGTCTTATTAATGTAATGATAAAGTGCCTGTAATGAAGATCATAGCTGATCTTGCATTGTGTTACACTATGAAACAAGGCCTTCAGGACCTGCGACAACAAATGACATGCATGACAACAAATCATGCATTTCGATGCTGATTACAGTAGCTCTGCATGTGGATTCTATGGTTGTCGCCACCATGACACAAGTGGGATTTATCACTAAAAAATGGCCTGCTGTCTTTTATTGTTCCTGGTAAGCTTTATCTTCCTTCCAAATAGCATTTTTTTTTTTTTAAATATGTGTCTCAGTGTCACTGAACTCTGCTAAAGCACATGACTTGTTTATGTATCATAACACATTTAGGGATATATTTACTGTACAGTGTATTTTTTCCTTTCCATACTTTCATTTTTACTACCTTTTCTTCAGTACACACTGCCCCTTGTGTCAACATGTGCACTCTGTATTAAATCCAACATGCATAACACACACACAGACACTCTCACACATGGACCAACAGAGATACGGCAATAGGTTCCTTTCTCTCAATCTCTTTCTTTTAATCTATTCTCAGTTTCTTTTTTCTCTATCCCTTCTTTTCCTGCTTCCTCTCTCTGGGTCTGTCCTGCATGTGTGAATGGCCAGGCAGCCTGTTCATGTGGACCAGACCCAACATCTGTCTGGACACAGCTGGCGACATTTTCTCTTTCTCTCCTACATCACGTGTCTCCTCCACTTATTGATACAGTATGCATGCTTTTGTGCTCATGCCCAACACAGCCTTTATAAGCTTCCTAATGTACTTTATTTAAAATGCAACAGTTTCAATCAATTTATAATTTAAGTGATTATTGATGAGATTTGTGATTAAACTCAATGTGAATCTGTACCACCAGTGGATTAGTGCAGACATTACAAGTGCAGGGTTAATGAACACCTGTAAGTATCCTCAGTAATAGTCAATGGTTATGTATAATAATACATTTCCTGCTAATATACAACTATCAGGGGTGCAGGTAGGTTACAATTTGAGGTTGCTTACAATCAAGTTAATTTTTTTTTATTTTTATGTGATTTATTTCACATAATGCAGACATTCCAAAAACTCGCATTTTGACAAAGACAGACCAATCATAATGTAAATCCCACCCTAAGAGCTCACTGATAGGTCTAGTGTGCACCATGAGACACCAAGCAGGATCTTCTCTGTCTCACTTTTCTGTATCTATCATTTACTCACTCCGTGACGCTTGATCATTCCCAAAAAGTGAGTAAGCCTGCCTTATTTTAAAATGTTCTGATATCTGGAATATTGTAGATATTTGTGGCCATTGGGAAACAACTATCTATATGAGGTAGAGTTGCAGAAAAAGTGGGCTGTCTGAATAACATCTGCTAATTTGGTTATTAGTGATATTAAGTGAATAATTATATGATTTGAGAGAAACACCATCATGGTCAGTACGAAAATAAAATAGCCAAATGCATCCAAATGTACCTGTCCACAATGGCACATTCATTCAAAAAAACTTCATTTTGGACACACATTCTCATTTATACTTGTTCTTTTGTTTGTATTATTTACTACATTGTACATTAATATTAAAGTCTTAAAAGCTATGAAAGAACACATGCAATTAGGTAATAGTTTGAACATCACAGTCACCTGACATAAAAACCCAACCCAGGTGGTTTAAGTTGGACTGAAGGAAATGCAGTAACTGAGAGCTCAGCACCTCTAGGAACTCCTTTAAGACAGTTGGAGAACCATTCCTAGTTCAACTTCATGAAAGCCACTGAGAGAATAACGCCAAGAGTGTGCAAATTTGGCATCAGAGCAAAAGGAGCCACTTTAAAGCTTCTAAAAGTATAAAACATATTCTGGATTGTTTAACATGTTTGTGTTTACCTCACAAACAACAAAATGAGAAGGGGCGTGTCCTAATTTTTGACTGGTACCGTATGCATAAACAGATAAAGATGATGAAACATAATGTACTGTCTTAAAAAAACAACATTTTCTGTGTAATATTGTGAATAACCTCTGCTAACAATACTTACTTGAATTGTAAAACTAATCAAGCTTAAATACTGATTTGGACGCAAGCAAACAGCTTGTGTTCCTCACCATTTCAAATAACCGCTCACCTGCTGCGGCCCTGACACGCGGGAGTGTGTTCTCGATCACGCTGCCGCTCTCTGTTCCTCTCCCGTTCTCTTTCTCTGTCGCGGGTCCACTCCCTCTCTCTGTCCCTCACCCTTTCTCTCTTTTTGTCATGATGGCTGTAGTATTTGCTTGCTTTGGCACTGTCCATCAAATCAAGCCAGGAACCCACACTCCCAAGAACAGGTGGGAATACACCTGGACAGGTGAAAAGAGAACAAAGGAAAAGTATATTAACAGAGAATCCTTCACTCTACAAACTTTTCTTCACTTTTAGCAAAACATAAATCATAAAAAAGTTATTTATTTACAAATTCCTAATGCAACAATTCTGATGCAGGTCATCAAACCTTTATTACATAAATCACATTTAGCAGATGCTTTTATTCAAAGCGAATTACAAATTATGTACATTAGCAACAAAAAACATAGAAGTTAAAGGCAAAAACAGTTTGACAGGGCCTAAAGAAGGCTAAGGGAGAAAGGAGGGGAAGCAGGAACTGAGGTTTGAACTAGTTAGTTTGCAGTAGATAACTGAGACAAAGACCATAAATCCATTAGGACAAACAACCAATTAGGAGCTAAACTATTTAAGTAGTCTTACTGTAAACATACTACGTCTTATCTTCTCAATAAATAGAATGCATTTAGAGACATGTCAAAACATTTAATTTGTATTTCTGCAGCTTTTCCACTTTCATGCTATTAGTTGAATTTGAAAGTTCTTTTATTTCAGAATTTCATGATGAAAGGACCAACATAAATGATCCAAAATTAATCATTAAAATTGGGTTCTATTGAATGATGAGATTTGTTTTTTGTTATCTTATTATCCTGTTACACTTACATTTTGGAGTTACAAGATACAAACAACTTTTTTTGGTGCCTTAAATCAAGATGTCCAGATGTTTTTGTGCAGTTATTATCTTATATAAGATCAGCTTAATTTACTAGATGATGAGCAGCCTTATCAAACCAGGTGACAGTGCAGAGCATCTACCACTCTAGCTTGGAATTATTCCTAACATTTTTATATTTGTAATTATGAGTGATGACGCAGCATATAAAATGCATGGGAGTAAAAGTATAAAACTCATAGAAAACATGTAGTGGAGTAAAGGTGGAAGTAAAAGAAAATAACAATACTGCAGTAGATACAGATACAGCATTTTAGTACTTCAGTATAGTAGTGAAGTGGTTCTAGTTTGTTACTATACATCTCTGATTTAATTAATAAATAGAGATGGCATGCATTGCTATGGAATAGTTGTGGTGTGCCTGTCTGTGTGTGGACTGAATAAATTTGCCATAGTTATAACTTTCAGCATTAAGTTAATTCTGCTTAATGAGACTGACTGAAAAAGCTGGGGGCTTTTACATGGGGGGCGCCGAGTGGTCCAGCGGTCTAAAGCGCTGCCACTATGAGCAGAAGGTCGCAGGTTTGAACCCGGCGCTCTCTCCCCTCATCACCCCTAGGGTGATGTCCGCAGCACAGGGCGTCTGTGAGCTGATGTATCGAAACCGAGCCGCTTCGCTTTCCTCCAAGTGCGCTGTGATGCTACTCGGCAATGCTGCATCAGCAGCAGCTCAAAAAGAAGTGGTGGCTGATTCACATGTATTGGAGGAAGCATGTGTTAGTCTTCACCCTGCTGATGTGTTGGAGCATCACTAGTGATAGGGGTTGGGTAATTGGCCGTGTAAATTGGGGAGAAAATGGGAAAAATTTGAAATAAAATTATATATATAAAAAAAAAAACTGGAAAAATTATACTTTGGGTAGAACTAACCCTGATTGTTTACCACCTGCTGATGGTGGCAGAATTTTTCTCGCAGCTTCATTGAAACAGTAGAAAATCTGGTATATTGCTGCACGTCTATCAACAGACCATAAACACAGCATTAGTGTTGCTTCCAAAATGAATCAGTCCTGTTTAAAAAAAAAAAAAAAAAAAAGCCAGGGCTGGGTTTTTCCAATATAAACTACAGTGACTGAGGTTTGTGCTTAGTTGAATCGCAGCAAATCACAAGCAGAGTCAGAGATGAATTTCAGCAGGGCTGTTTGAAGTGAGACAGATCAAGCTGTACAAGGAGGGTCAGTGCTTCTTAATGAACTAAATCTGCAGTCATTATCTTAACGCTTCCTATGAGTCAGTCAGACAGACAGACAGACAGAGAGAAGGACATTTCAGAATCAACACAGTCTGCTCAACGCATGCCTCTGGATCACAGCTGTGAGTCTGTGTGAGTGAAAATCACTTCAAACAGTGTATTTAGGACAGGTGGAGAGACGAGAGCAAACATGCATGCAGCACACACTCGCAAGATCAGAACTGGTCCTGAAACTGCTGCAGCAAACACACTGAACAGATAAGCTTAGCCATCACCACTACAAGCAGAGGTTAATGGGGCTACTGCACAGTGAATGGCACTTTCATTTGTCTGTGTGTGTGCGTGTGTGTGTGTGTCCTTGTTAACCTCTGCATACAGTAATGACGTGTACTGGGGAAATGCTTACAGTGCAATTCTACCCTCAGTGACTGGAACTGCAACTCTATTTAGCTTTACTGTGTGTGTGTGTGTGTGTGTGTGTTCATGTCTGTGTTTCTGAGCTGCTTTTACACATTTGACTGGCAGTCCAGGAAGTGTGATGCTCCAATTAAAACGATCCAAATGAAATATTTTCCCAACATTCACTAGACTACGGGAAAATTTAGTAGGGAAAGATTCCTCAGACACAGAGCTGAACTCACACACTAACGTTTGCTCTCTCTCTCTCACACACACACAGCCAATAAAAATTCTAACAGATCCATCGGCAGCACTTATTAATTCCCAAAGGAATTCTACTTTTAACATCTTAATAGGCCTTAAAAGGAACAAGACTGTGTACTGACTTGACATACAGTAGTGTACATTTCCAGTAATATTTAAATATGATGGAAATTCTATTTAAATCTTTTTTTTTAATTAATGTTTGAAAATACTGATTGTCCATTCATGAGAAATTGTTAAGTAATATAAATAACAGCTACCTGATTCAAATTATGTCTAAAAATAAAAAAAGGCAATTCTGTGTGAACACATCAGTTTTGCACTAGTCACACATACCGTATTTTTCGCACTATAAGGTGCACTTAAAATCCTTTAAATTTTCCAAATGTTGTCAGTGTACCTTATAATCAGTGCATCGTGTGTATTTTACATAAAGCCACTCCGCTAAAGTACAGCGTTATAGTTTAGTTCTATAGCTTAGTTCTCTAGGGGACCTGAGACAGTATTAGCATTAGCTGCTAACTGCACTAGGTGAGTATTATTGGCCTGTAGCCTGCTCCTAACCTCGATTAGCACTGCTGGAGCAGCATTAGCAGTACCTTCTATCCGCATTTATTCAGTATCTGATGATGGAGATGTGTGTTGTCACATACCTGCAGAAAAAGGATATGAGTGGGCAGAACGGCCATCGTAACTCCCCCCTGAACGGCTGCTGCAGTGAGAGACAATATAAGACATCGTAAGTGTACAGTATTGATAACAGCAGCACTTTTATTTAGCTGAAAGCAGTGAGTCACCAATGAACACACAGGTGTGTAAACATCTTTCAACCAAAAAACTCTTACAAAGTTGTAATTATGTCTCTAAATTAAGTAAACTTTTAACCTATTGGGTCACATTAAAACCAAGCTAATGAGGGGCAAGAGAAAGGTATAAAACTGCTGAATACAGGAAAAAAAATAATTTAGACTTGGCCTCCATCTAACCAAGTAATACACGGAGGCCATTACATTTAACAAAGAATAAAGCCAGTGAGTAAATGTCAGAGGAAGTGAACGAGGGAGGGGAAAAAGAATAAAGCGGTGAGATTTTTTTTTTTGTATTTTTCAGCTGTTTTCTCAATGATCAAAAGCTTCGCCTCAGATTTGGCTCTCAGTTTCCCCATCTTTTGATGTGACTGGCACACTGTCAAGGTGCAGTGCTTGCCCAGTAACCTGGCAGGTTTACGTGAATGTGTGTATGTGTGTGTGTGTGTGTGTGTGTGTGAGAGAGATAAAGTTATTACGAATATTGGCAGTTAAAGCGTTGCTCATCCACAGTCTCTGGCATGCCGCCCTGCTTCCGATTGAAAGCTTCCCCCAGGGGTGAAAGGTGAAAGGGATGTGTGTGTGTGTGTGTGTGTGTGTGTGTGTGTGTACTGATGTGAGCGTCCAAGAGGACTCCTTGTGGACAGGTGTTGGTTCAGACTCCAAATGCACCGCTTCTATAAATAGGCCTGGAAGGGATGCTGCTGTGCTGCTTCCCTCTATCCCTCCAACCCAATCTCCTCATTCTCTCCCCCCCTTCTTTCAAAGTCAGCCAGCTTCCTAATCTCTCCCTCCCTCTCTCTCTCTCTTCTTCCTGCTCTGCAGCCTCAGGGCCAGATGTACTAAGCCTTTCTGACCAGGTTACAGCCTCAAATAGGAAGCGTAAAGTCTGTAAATATATATGTATGTTAAAACCAAAGCATGGAAAAGATTCCCAAAAGACTCAACTGTCTAGGTATTAGTCTTGTTGTTAAGTGACTATAGATTTAATTCCCACGATGCTAAAGGCTCTATCTTACACACTGCACAAGGCACATTGCGATGCTCATGGCTACCTTACACCCCACCAACAGTCTATTTTCATGCCTTGTGCCTGCGCCATTAAAATAGCAAAGACGCTTCTGAATATATTCACGCAGATGGGTGTGGTGGTCTGGAAGTGAGGTGTGCTCAGGTAAATTTCTCACACACGTGCGCCACTGACTAATTATAACCCTGCACACGCTTCACAACGCACATACACCCTGCTCGTTTTAAACACACAGAGACATGCGGTCATGTTCTCATTCTGTTCCTTGTCTGTCCTGTTCTGTCTCTGTGTTTTTACTGCCCTCCTGTTTGTTTATCTCCTCCATGTGCTCTGCTGTGTGTTCTCTGTCCCCGTCTAATGCCTTCACCTGCGTTTTATCTGTAGCTCCGCCCCCTCGTTACTTTTACCCCGGTGTTCCCTGTTTCCTTTCCCACCTTTTGTGTGTATTTATAGCCTTGTGTTTTCTGTTTTCTTTGTCGGTTCTTAAAGTTTTTACATCAGTCGTTTTTTCTGTTTTCTTAGTCTTCTCAGTCTTTTCAGTCTAAAGTGTTCTCCATATTTCTTGTTGTTTTAGTTTTAGTTTTGGTTTACTGTTTGCGTGATTTCTTCATTTGTAAGAAGGAAATGTGGTTAGCAGTAGTTTGAAGTTTGTTAGGGGTGTTAGGAGAGTAAGTGCTCTTTAAAGAGCTCAATCTTTACATTACAAGTTTGAGCTTGACAATTACAGTGGTCCCCTCCCAGAAATACAGGGAAATACCAGCATGTAAAGAAACAAATCATGATTTTGATATTGTTATACACCACATTAACAAGAATATGATTTAATTTTACCAATCTAACCAATTATTTAAATTAAATACATTTAAAATACCTTTTTTTTAAAACTTCAAAACAATTGTTATCCTTTAAGAAGCACATGCTAGTACAATATTAGACTATTTTTACATTTTTGTGAATAAAATTGTATGTTTTGATATTGTTTTAATAATAACTAAAATTATTTAACAAAAATACTTAACAGACAACTTAAATGTGCTTTTTCCTTTTTTTTACTGCATTGCCAAAGTATCGGATCAGAACTTGGCAAAATAAAAAGACTTGGAGGCAAAACATTTTTTAACAGTACATCCCTGATAGGTGGTCCTCAGCACAGATTAAGTGAACTGAGCATTGACATACTGCACTCCCAGCAAGATATATTTTGCATACTGAGTCTGTGTATGTGTATCTTGCTCTCAGCCTCCCTGTGGTAAACGTAGGGGAAGCGGAAGGAGAGAGGAAAGAGAGGAAAGGAGTAAGATGTCCTCACTGATGATAATCAATGTTAGAGGAGTTGGCAGCTGCAGACTTTTTCACCCCCTGAGGCTAGGCTTAATTAGCGCTAGCCTCGTTAAAGCAGCTAATCACCGTGCAGCTCCCACACCACCGCCCAAACACAGCTTAAACCATAAAGACTCTGTGCTCTGTAACCCAGAGCTCTGTCTCTCTGCACTTTCTAGCTATTGCAGCATCTGATCAATTGAATTCCGTTGAAGGTAAACATATCAATAACAAAGACACTGATACTGCACTAGATCTTTCCGTGATCATCTCTAAGGCTTAGAAAGCGTAGTGGATTTTGATTGGCATGCCTCAAGCCAACAAATTGCCAATTGCATCAATTGTTTGATGCAGATTAAGTTTATGTACAACCCCTGGCAAAAAGTATGGAATCACCAGTCTTGGATGAGCACTCCTTCAGACATTTCATTCTGTAAAACAAACTCTGATCAAAAACATGATACAATAATAAGGTCATTCCAAAGTGCAACTTGTTGGCTTTCAGGAACACTCAAAGAAATGAAGAAAAAACATTGTGGAAGTCAGTGAATGTTACTTTTATTGACCAACCACAGGGAAAAAAATATGGAATCACTCAATTCTGAGGAAAAAAGTATGGAATCATGAAAAACAGATAAACAAAAGATGATTCAAAATACATCACTAGTATTTAGTTGCACCACCTTTGGCTTTTATAACGGCTTTCAGTCTCTGAGGCATGGACTTGATGAGTGACAAACAGTATTCTGCATCAATTTGGTGCCAACTCTCTTTGATAGCAGTTGCCAGATCAGCTTTGCAGGTCGGAGCCTTCTTGTGGACCATTTTTTTCCATTTCCACCACAGGTTTTCAATTGGGTTGAGATCTGGACTATTTGCAGGCCATGACATCGACTGAATGTGTCTTTCTCCAAGGAATGCCTTCACTGTTTTTGCCCTATGGCACGATGCATTGTCATCTTGGAAAATTATTTAATTATCTCCAAACATCTGTTCAATTGAAGGGATGAGAAAACTGTCCAAAATGTCAATGTAAACTTGTGCATTGATAGAAGAATTAACCACAGTCATCTCCCCAGTGCCTTTGCCTGACATGCAGCCCCATATCATCAAGGACTGTGGAAATTTGGTTGTTTTCTTCAGGCAGGCCTCTTCATAAATCTCACTGGAACGGCACCAAACAAAAGTTCCAGCATCATCACCTTGTCCAATGCAGATTCTTGACTCATCACTGAAGATAACTTTCATCCAGTCATCCACAGTCCATGATTGCCTCTCCTTAGCCCACTGCAGTCTTGTTCTTTTATGTTTAGGTGTCAATGATGGTTTTCTTTTAGCTTTCCTGTATTGAAATCCCATTTCCTTTAGGCGATTTCTTACGGTTCGGTCACATACATTGGCTCCAGCTTCTTCCCATTTATGCTTCATCTGTTTAGTTGTACTTTTTCGGTTTTCAAGACAAATGGCCTTAAGTTGCTTGTCTTGACGCTTTGATGTCTTTCTCGGTCTACCAGTACGCTTGGCTTTAACAACCATTCCATGCTGTTTGTATTTGGTCCATATCTTGGATACAGCTGACTGTGAACGGCCCACATCTTTAGCAACCATGCGTGAAGAGTTACCTTCTTCAAGAAGTTTCACAATCCTCTCTTTTGTTTCAAGAGACATTTCTCTTGTTGGAGCCATGGTTCTTGCCACTCTAATTCGTCCAGCAGCCCTCCAAGGTGTCATGACTGCAGGTGTTTTTAACGGCAGACTAACGAGCAGATCTAATCTGAGGCAGGTGTCCATTTAGGGAAAGGAAATTGACTGGGTGTGTCCTTATTTTCTACCTTCAATTTGAGTGATTCCATACTTTTTTCCTCAGAATTGAGTGATTCCATATTTTTTTCCCTGTGGTTGGTCAATAAAAGTAACATTCACTGACTTCCACAATGTTTTTTCTTCATTTCTTTGAGTGTTCCTGAAAGCCAACAAGTTGCACTTTGGAATGACCTTATTATTGTATCATGTTTTTGATCAGAGTTTGTTTTACAGAATGAAATGTCTGAAGGAGTGCTCATCCAAGACTGGTGATTCCATACTTTTTGCCAGGGGTTGTATTCTGGGTGCTTGAATTCACAAAGCAACATTGCCTACCATTCTTTCTATACCCAGAATATATTTTTTTATTTGGGTAATATTGTGTTTTTAAAAGCTGAACAGTTGTAGGTAAACTAATAGACAATATATGATATATGTGTGGGGTTCAGAAGATTCTCACCCCCCTTCCAAAAGAACCCAGGGATCCCGAAGGAACACTACACACACACAAACACACACACACACTCTCTGCACTGCACACACACTGACTGACTCCCTTATCCTCCATTTCAATAGTTCTTCAAGGCTCTCTCTTAGGACCGTCCACATTTACAACAAACACTCTCAGCTTGCACTGTGCATTTACGAGTGTTTGCATGGGTGCTTCTGTGAATCTAAGACAGAATAATATTAAAAAAAAATCAAGAAACAGAAAGAGAAGTTTTTTTTTGAAGCCAAGCAGGGAGAGGAAGTGATAAATTATACAGTCTCTGGTTGGCAGGGTTTGGCCTAACGGAAACTCCACAGAGGATGTTTGGACTTGGCAGGGTGCAGCAGACGTGAGAAGAACCATTCTTTAAATAACAGAAAAAGAGAGGTGAGTTAATTCAGAGAGCGGGAAATGGAGAAACGAGGGGACCGGGGAGACAAGACGGAGAAAAGAGGCAGAAAGGAGACAGAGATTTACAAAAAGGAGATAAACCTGAAGAGATGTTCCAGATGTGGTTTATTCTTACGCAAACATAAGAAATCAGCCCGTTTTTTTTTTTTTTTTTTTTTTCTCTTGGAAGCTGTTCAACTTTAGAGAAAATATTTAACTTTAATTATAGCAGTAATATATTGCTTGCCCAAAACTATATACAAAAAAAAAAAAAAACAATCAATAGAATCTCTACTGTTAACAGTGGCATAACTAGAATATTATAAGCCACAGTGCAAAAATATAAATGAATCTAAATGGTGCCTCCAATAGGAAAATGTATTTAATTGGTGATAAAGGAAAACATAATGAACTTTTGTACTCACTTGTATGATATTGCAAACGAGTCCTGAATAAATAGCTGTTTGATACTTCTGAAACTTTTACAATAAAATTATTTATATATTAGAAATGCCATTAAGACCAAAAGCTTAAGCTTTACCACAGGGGCCTATAGTTCCGCCCCCCCTTCTCCTCCCCAAAACACATTTTTCCAAAAGACAATAAAAGTCATAATGACTATAATGTTATATTAAATTGCTATTGTTGAAAATTTCCAGATGCACTAGTTTCAGCTCCCTGTTTTAGCGGCATATACATGTTTTAGTCCAATGTAAATATATTAAATAAGCTTTTTTGGGATATTGCTTAAGTTTTCTTGCTCTAAGAGTTTCTTATATAGATCATCTTCATCTGTCTGCTATGTTCTTGCTGGAGTGTGACGTAAAATGTGCAGGTGTGTTGGATAAACAGCATATAAACCAATATGGTGTCGGAATGGTATATGTTTATACTTCTCATCCAACCACAATCAAATTCACTCTGTCTGGATGGAGAGATTAATCTGGATAGGTATTTTTCTTTTTGAACGACGAGAAGCCAGAATGAAAACAAGCTGAAATGAAATAGGAGTAACGAGGCTATTTTTTAAATTGTAAGGAGTAAAAAGTTCAGATAATTGTGTGAAAGTAGAAGTGAGTAAAAGTAAAATGTATTACATCAGTAAAGAATACATTTTTATTTAAGTAAGTTAGCTGAGTATTTGTACTTCATTACATGACATCACTGCTTGAGAAAAAAAAAATCCATAAAATATGTTGATATGATATAGGATATTTACAGGTTAAATAATAATAAAAAAAAAACATCTAATCTTACAGAAGATAAAAGACGCTGGAGTTTTTTCTGCTCTGGAAGCAAACAGTCAGTGAAAATGACATTCAGATTGAATAAAATCTGAATTTAAACCCTGGCTATGATTACGTTACCTCATCTAATTCAAATCACACCGGTAGATATTATCTCAGGCATTTTTCTGAAAATCTAACTGTAACATCGTTTTAAAAATGATCTTGGTCCAAACTGACTCAAGTTTACATTATATCACTATGAACAAAGCAAAGACTAGTGGCTGTATCTTTAACTACGTCATAGACATGTTGACAGCTGCTGTACTGCACAAACAAGTCTAAATACGATCATCAGCTAAAGAGGAGGTCTATAGCTGTGGGAGGTAATCTAGTATCAGTATGTATGTGTGTGTGAGCGTGTGTGTGAGTGTATGTGTGGGGGCGAAAGACAGATCTAGGAAAAGCAGCGACAAGAGGAGGAATAAAAGGAGGGAAAAGTTGGAGGGATGTTCTGGAAACTGATAAACAGGGGGCTGAGGCCACAAACATGGCCACCCTGGCTGCTTCTAGTCCTTCCATAACCATATTTGGGCCAGTTCACGGCACTAGAGTCAGGGACAGCCATTAGCATCCATGTTTTAGTCAGGCAAAGATAAGCTAATCCATACATGCATGTGCTTGCTTAACTAACACACACCTTGAAAAACATTCGTTAAAGATTAAGGCTGTAGCAAGTAACAAGTCAAAACCAAAAACCCAATTAAAGGAGTATTGTGGAGATTCTGTATTTCTGGGCTCCTTCAAGAGTAATGAAGTATTAGCAAGTGTATTAGCAAGCTAAACATGCCTTCGCTCATTTTTCAAGCTGGCATACTTTATGCAGCTTTGTTTGCTTGTTGCCTACACTCTCGACCAATCGCAGGCATTGTGCAACATCTGTAGTTGTTCTTTTCCTTCCGCCATTACATCACATTGTTTGACGAAGCCAAACGAACATCATCTCTGCCAGAAGAATGTTGAGGCTTTAAGTGACACACTGTACACATTAGGGATGTAAGGGTACAGAAAATGTACGGTTTGTTTTACACCTCTGTAAAAAAAAAACACAGTTTGATAAGTTTTGGGTGCGAGCGAAAGAGAGAAAGCGAGAAAAAGAGGGACAGATAGATGGCGCAAGCAAACGAGAGAGAGAGAGAGAGGAAGTTGCTAATAGCAACAGTGCTACAGCTACACTTTCCAGGTTTCGTTCATTGGTTGCACAAGTCTCCTATGCCTTTGTACCGTGTATTCTGCATGTGTTTGCGCATACTGAACCGTGACCCCCGCACTGTGATGCTTCATAAGGAATACACGTACATACGTTACACACCTAGTACACATGCATTTCTGGACAAGCTGATCGATACAAAACGGTCCCTGAAAGTAAACGAAGCATGTAGACTGAAATGTTGCATAGTGCCTTTAGCAACATGCTGAGCCCAAAGGGATGATAGCAGGGATGGTACAGTCTCCATCACAGGTCAGTGAAGCTTCACAACGAATCTAACACAGTTATTTTAAGGTAAAAATGCTATATAATGCAGCTTTAAAACAGTTCATTTACAGCTTCAGCCTCTCTAAAGCACTTGGAAACTACTACTGAACAAGCTGCCCAAACCAAAATACTTGCTGAGTCTCCAATAGAATCAAACCGAATAGGTGAGTAGTGTGTGTGTGTGTGTGTGTGTGTGTGTGTCCTCACGCGTATGTGTGAATGGATATGAAGAACTTCACAGAAGATTAACAGTGGCAGAAAGCAGTTTAGAGCCTTTGTTTCAAAGCCTCACTCACTAAAAGAGGACTTCAACTTTCATCAGCTGGCCTACATATTGAGACGAGAGAGAGAGAGAGAGAGAGAGAGAGAGAGAGAGAGAAGCAGAAAAGTAGAAGACTGGGACAGTGAGATATGCTCCTGCAGCAAAAGCCTAGTTTCAGTGTCCCACAAGGTCAATGATTACTGTCAATCACTGCTGTCTTTTATATCAATCACTGCTGTCAGGGGGAATTACATACAGCTGCCATTGTTACTTTGCTGCAATTTGCTTCCTTCTTTCTTCTTTTCTTACCTTTCTCTATCCTCTCTTCTCTAAGACAGACACACACACTTACATATTCAGACTTCCTTTTTCTGATCTTGTTCTTCAGCGCTAAAAGTTTACATCAAAACAATTTAGCTCAGCAACTCAACCCTGCTCAGTCTGTCTGTCTGTCTGTCTGTCTATGCATGTTTTCAGACGTGCAAGTCCAGACCACAGCTTGTGTGTTTCTTACACTGTATACTGTGTTTCACACTGCAGTTTAGATCAGGTATATCAGGGTCTCTTTTTCTTCTCCCTGTCTGTCTCTACCTTTCTATCGTCTCTCTTACTCTCTATTCTCCCTGTCCGTCATTATATGTTTCTGTCTTCTCTCTTTCTCTTTCTTTTCTCCCTGTCTCTCTCTTCCTGTCTCTGTCTCATCTTTCTCTCTCTCTCTCTCATCTCTTTGTTAGTCTCTACTTGTCTCTGTCTTCTCTTTTTCCATCTCTCTTCTCCCTGTCTGTCTTCTCTTACTCTCTTCTTCTTGTCTGTCTTCTCTCTTACTCTCTCTCTTCTCCATGTCTGTCTCTACCTGTCTCTGTCTTCTTTTTCTCTCTCTTCCCCCTGTCTGTCTCTACCTGTCTGTCTTCTCTTTCTCTCTCTTCTCCCTGTCTGTCTGTCTGTACCTGTCTCTGTCTTCTCTTTCTCTCTCTTCTCCCTGTCTGTCTTCTCTCTTCCCCTCCCTCTTTCTCTCTTCTCCCTGTCTATTTTCTCACTTTCACTCACTCTTCTCCCTGTCTGTCTTCTCTTTCTCTCTCTCTTCTCCTTGTCTGTCTCTACCTGTTTTTACCTTTTCTTTCCCCTCTCTCTTTCTCTCTTCTACCTGTCTCTGTCTTCTTACTCTCTCTCTTCTCCCTGTCTGTCTTCTCTCTCACTCTCCCTCTTCTCTCTGTCTGTCTGTCTCTACCTGTTTTTACCTTTTCTTTTCCCTCTCTCTTTCTCTCTTCTCCCTGTCTGTCTTCTCTTTTACTCTCTCTCTTCTCCCTGTCTGTCTCTACCTGTCTCTGTCTTCTCTCACTCTCTCTCTTCTCCCTGTCTGTCTCTACCCGTCTCCTCTCTTGCCCTTTGTCTTTCTCTCTTCTCCCTGTATCCGTCTTTTCTCTTTACCTCTCTTCTCTGTTTGTCTTTTCACTTTTTTCTCACTGTCTGCCTCTCCCTGTCTCTGTTTTCTCTTTCTTTCTCTCTTCTCCCTGTCTGTCCCTACATGTGTCTGACTTCTCTCTTTCTCTCTCTTCTCCCTGTCTGTCTCTACCTGTCTCTGTCTTCTCTCACTCTCTCTTCTCCCTGTCTCTGTTTTCTCTTTCTTTCTCTCTTCTCCCTGTCTGTCCCTACATGTGTCTGACTTCTCTCTTTCTCTCTCTTCTCCCTGTCTGTCTCTACCTGTCTCTGTCTTCTCTCACTCTCTCTTCTCCCTGTCTCTGTTTTCTCTTTCTTTCTCTCTTCTCCCTGTCTGTCCCTACATGTGTCTGACTTCTCTCTTTCTCTCTCTCTTCTCCCTGTCTGTCTCTACCTGTCTCTGTCTTCTCTCTTTCCGTCTCTTTTTTTTCTTCTTCCTGTCTGTGTATTCTCTTTCTCTCTCTTCTCTCTGTCCATCTTCTCTATACCCCTACTTCTTTCTCTAATCTCCCTGTCTTTGTTTTCTCTCTTTTACTCTCTATTCTCCCTGTCTGTCTTTACCTGTCTTTGCCTTCTGTCTTTCCCTCTTTTCTTCTCTCTTCTCCCTGTTTCTATCTTTACGCGCCTCTACCTATCTCTGTCTTCTCTCTCTTTCTCTTCTATCTCTCTCTGGCCTGTGTGGGAGGTGTCCTGATTTTCTACCACATAATTCAGAACAAACACATTTCAACGTCTGAAATGCAAACACACTTACCTGTCTAATGTCGGTATGGCGGAGGGAGGAGAAGGTGCCCCAGGAGGAATAGGAAAACCTAAACACACAAACACACACAAAAAAAAAAAAAAAAAAAAAAAAAAATATATATATATATATATATATATATATATATATATAGTCATGTAGCTAGTGTGTGTTAGACTACAGTGTAATCATGTAAGAGAGCTTACCAGGTGGTGGCACTCTTATGGGCAGTCCTGTAAGTAGAGACAGAGAGACAGAGAACATATAAGTAACAGAAACAGAGAGAGGAGAGGGCAGAACTAAAAACAGTGTGTGAGTGAGACGGAGAGAGGGAGAGAGAGAGAGGGCAGCATTAATGAGAGGCAGTGTGTGTTTACTTTTGTCCGAACAGTCGTTATCTCGAGGGACTTTATAGCATTTAATCAAACTTGCAGTCAGTGTGTTCAGCAGGCCTGTAACTCCTCCTGACCCCGCTAACAGTGACAGCACCCAAACGCTAAATGAGCCCTTACTACTCTACAACTGCCCTGCCAATACACACACACACTTTACTTTGATCACACACACACACATATACACACACAAACACACACACGCACTCACATCTGGGCGCCATCCCTCTTTGTTTTTCCACACAGCCCCCTGACGAGAGTCAGCCTCAGAATGAAAGTTTTCAACAACAAAACATTTAAAAAAAAAAAGGAAAAGACTGAAAGAAAAATACAAGTCAGGGAAGAGAAGGATTACACTGCTCTGCTGCCAGACTGAAATAAAGACTTCCCCTCTCTCTCTCTCTCACACTCACACAAACACTCACACACACACAAAACTAAACATGAAAGACAACCTCCATATTTTTCAAGATATTAAACTATTTTAATATTTCTGAAATATCACACAATTAACAAGAATAGAAAGAGGCTCTTGGTATGCTTATATATCTACTGTCATGGCCAAAAGTGTTGCATTGAAAATAAAGCATGTTTTGCAGAAAATGATTGGAATTATACATGTTTATTTCCTTTGTGTGTATTGGAACGACACAAAAAAAAGCCAAAATTACATACTTACACACAAGATTATTGGGACCCTTAACCTACTTGGTTGCACATCAATAAGCTTCTTACACCTCTCAACTGGATTTTTTAACCTGTTACAGGTGACTTTAAACGAGCATTACATGCTTGAAACAAAGTGTTTGAATAGGTGCTAATCATTTTTTAAGTTTTGTGTGAATTTATGTTTAATTAGATTTTTTTTTTTCAGTTTTTCAGATCAGTTTTTACATGCTGTTTCAATAAGTGAACAATAAAAAAATAAGAAAATAAGTGTGTATAACAAAACGTGTGTAATTACAATAATTTTGGAGGTGCCAACACCTACGGCCATGACTGTACAAACAGTATTTTTAAGATATATTTGGTGCTCCCTACAGTTTTAAATGTTAAATTAAAACCAACCAGACAAACCTTTAATCTACAGGGGTTGGACAATGAAACTAAAACACCTGTGATTTTAGTGTGGGAGGTTTCATGGCTGAATTGGAGCAGCCTGGTGGTCAATCTTCATTAATTGCACAGTGCAGCAGTAATAGCCGAGTGTGAAGGTTCAATTAGCAGGGTAAGAGCACAGTTTTGCTCAAAATATTGCAATGCACACAACATTATGGGTGACATGGGTGATTTATCAAGAGCCACGGTATCCAGGGTAATGTCAGCACACCACCAAGAAGGACGAACCACATCCAACAGGATTAACTGTGGAGGCAGGAGGAAGCTGTCTGAAAGGGATGTTTAGGTGCTAACCCGGATTGTATCCAAAAAACATAAAACTACAGCTGCTCAAATCACAGCAGAATTCAATGTGCACCTCAACTCTCCTGTTTCTACCAGAACTGTCCGCCAGGACAATAAATTATTGTGGTCTAAAACCAGCTGTTTCAGTTTCATTGTCCAACACCTGTGTGTGTATTTCTATACATCTTGGTTTCACCATGTTTAAATCACAACAATTTTTTTCACAGGGCACCATAATGTTTGAAACATCTGGCTTCACAGGTGTTCATGATTACCCAGGTGTGTTTCAGTGCTTCATTAGTGCAGGACCACAATACCTAGACTTGCTTCTAAGCTTTCAAACACCTTTGGAGTCTGTATTTGAACCTGTATAACAAGAGGGCAACGTAAGCTGTGCCAAATAAGTCCAAGAAGTCATTATGAGGTTGAAGAATCAAAAATTAATTAAAATATATTGAAGCGGATGATTAACAAAAATCAAATGTGTAAAATATCATTAAAATTGAAGAGTTGAAAAACATCACAAACCAACTGGTACACTCTTACTTCCACAATGACATCTATGACTCTGTGGTTTCCAAAAATAACAAAAAAAAAGTGTGGACATCACCTCTTCCAACCACTTCCCATGGGTAAGAGACAAGAGACTATCAAAGCCAGCACAACAAGACATGATAACAGCTTTTTCCCTTGAGCTATGGCTCTTATTAACCTGAGCACCTTAAAATTAAACTTCACAACCTGCTCCTACCATAGCTCAGAAAAACATTCTGTCCCATAAATATGTATTTGTGCAACTGTACTAATGTTTATAACATCCTGCAACATCTGCATGTTGTCGCTGCCAAGCTCTATTTTTGTAGTATTTCACATTTTGTTATACTGTGAATCTGGCAGTTCTTCTTTACATTATGTTAACAATAGAAATAATTCAAAATTGCTCCAAAATCTGCTTGGAATAAAACCCTTGTTTTACATTGAAATTATTTTAAAGCAAAGTAGATTCTTTACTTTTTTGGGGTGGGTGATATGGTTTTTAAATAATTTCACAGTATTTTAGGGTTTTTGTGTTAGATTAATATTTCTGTCAATTAGTGGTGTGCAATATGGTCACATATATCTATATTTCACACACACACACATATATATATATATTTCATAGTATTTATGCCATAACAATACTATGGGCAATATAACCAACCATAAACTTACAAAAAAAGTAAAAAATGAAGAATACAACTACTGCAACAAAATGGAAATTTTATGTGATTTAGAGATATAATTAAAAATACAAGAATTTTATCAGATTTGTAAAATAGGCAATGATCCAGAATGTCATAATACTATTAACACTAATGACGCACTCCAAATATCTCCATATATTCAGGATTAAAGTAAAATAAATGATACTGGACAGATATAATATGTCTCTAGTAGATATATAATAAGAAAATGTGAACAGTGTGAATTTTTCTTTTGCTAAAAACAGCAAAAAAAAAGTAGTACCCTGATGTGATAATAATGGGAAGCTGAGGTGGCACCATATTTCAGGGTGTAATCGTTCACAATAACTCAAAAATGTTGGCGATATTATTAAGCACGATACAATGTGATACACCCCTGCTGTAAATATACGGAAAACAAAACACACCAAAATATTGTTTTAGTTTCACAAATACACTACTGCAATAAAATACATGTTGTATATAGTAGTATTTAGTAGAAATGTAATAAAATATAGTTTCAAAGATTCAATAGAATAAAAAAAACAACTATTGGTAAATATCTATTTTATAACTTACCAAGACCTCGACTTTGAATAAAATAAAAAAATATAATAATCAAATAATAATAATTATTATGTAACAAAACATAAAATGTAACAAAAATATAATGTGATGCACAAAAAAAAACTATCATAATGCATCTGCTTTCAAAACAAAACACTGCTAAGGATTCATGGTACTGTTTTAAAAATGAAGACAATATTGCGTAAGATTTAAATAATGCACACCAGCCCCTATTCTAGCATGACAGTGATTATATTGTATTATATTTACATTTTCACATTCTGTTTAACTTTTTTCCGAGTGGATTTTTTTTGTAAAGTGTGTTTATGATGAGGTATTTTCATTAAATCCTGATTAAATAAAATTATTTAGTCTCACAGTGAAGCGGTCTTTGCAGGCTACTGTAAGTAAGACCATTAATAAGATTACATCTTAAAATATTTTAATAATGGTACTATAATAATATCTAGATCCTATTATGGCTAAACCTACAGTGACCTATGATCCAGCACTGGATAATGTAACCTTAGTGTGAGACCTGCACTAAATTACACACTTTGTGTACTTGCTGAACTTGATGGTATGATAAGTTAACTGCCCATTTACTGGCCACAAACACACGCGCACAAACAAGTGCAAAGTTAGCGTGCCATATGGTTTGCGTGTCTGTGTGTAATTGTGTGTACCAGAAGGGGTGTGTGAGGCAGATTTTGGGGCTCCATGCTTGGCAGCGTATGAGGCAGCTAATGGAGGAGGTTGATAATCGTGCTTGCGTGTCTTTCTGTCTTTTCGCTCCACTCATTCTTCTTCCTACTTTCTGCCTTAGTTTTTCTCTTCAGCCTCATTTACTGTCACTGCACTGCTGGCCGCCGGCCCGTTTAACAGCCTGAGTGCTTGCAGACAGCCTAAAATGATGAAGTGCTATACGAACGAGTGCCATATGAAGTGCGATCAGAAATCTTATATGAGATACGAAAGCTAATGGTAATGCATTGCTTATAGATGATACCATCCAGAAATGGCAGCGGAGGGTCAAAAAAAGGTCTTGCGCACTGCTGTAACAGCTCATTCAAAAAGTGTTTGGGGCCACGAGCTGGGCCACTTGCCAATTAAACAGGGTATGGACCTCAAAGTATTAACATCTGGCTTCGTGATCACAGCAAGCCTGAAAGCATTGTAGTTTGTGTAACTAGAAAGGACTGTGACTGTTAAAGTGTTCACAAGTGTGGGAAAGCTATATCATTGCAAGTTTATGGCAGATTATATACTGCTGAATATTTATCCCTCACCAGCCAGTTCAGTCATTTCCAAATACAACTCTGTCATCAATAAGTTTACATACAATCATACATCTACCACCAATAGTGTAAACCAAGACAAACATTTCCATTACTACATTTTGTACACATTTTTTGATTCATAGCTTATGTCCACAGGTGATGCTATTTTGCCAAGCACACATAGGCTAATCTGTCTTCCATATACTTGTATGTACGATAGAGGGGGTAATTTAAAGTGTAGGTTAATTTTAGATTGAGAAGTAGGTTAAGTTTAGGTGCAGACTGATGTGTACATTTTTAAATAAATGATTAATTTTAGCCGGAGGTGTAGATTAGGTGTATTGTTTAAAATGTAGGTTAACCCTCCTATTATGTTCATTTTCTTAGGAACAGCAATGCTGTTTTCGGGTCATATTGAACTGGTACATGTTTAACCATCCAAAAGATGTCTAAAACAAACAAAAAAATTCTAACAAGCATTATAAATATTTCATTACTATCTCCAAATCGTAAATATTCTATCAATATTTAGTGCAATGATGTTCCTTACCTCTAACAGGTAATGGTTCAATTAGGGTTATTAACAAACTTCTCATAAAAAAAATACATGTTCATTTTTTTATGTTTCACTACTATGTTACTTTAAAAAAAAAAAACAATATAAAAAAAAAATAGTTCTACATAACATTGGAACATAGCATTGCAGTTTAGTTTTTTCATATTCATTTTCATATATGTTGATTACACTAATTAAGGCAAGCAGAAGAAGTTTTATGCTGAAACAATACTTTTAACTATTTTTCCTAGATCTTCTTTCCTAGATTAAATAGCATTTTTATTTATTATTACTTTTATCACATTCAAGTTATTTCTGTCACCATTGTGGATTTTTCTTTCATTAACAGTGCAGGACCAACAATTTTGTCCACATGTGTATGATGTTCATAGCTTTGATTTACAGGTTGGACTCATAATACCATCATGCTGACCTAAAGGCTCTCTAAGGGTAAATAAAAAAAAGGTTAACAATGTGTCTGCTATCAAATGTCGCTTTGTTCTTGCACTACAATCCCAGTTAATTCCAGCCTGCTTTTCTCCAGTTCTTTACTCCAGTTTTATTTTCAGCGAAAAGGAACGAACGGCGAGTTTCGGCCAGCTGGCTTCTGTCAGCTTTTTTTCTTCGAGGCAGGACGAGGCATTTGGAAACCGGCAGGATGGAGATGGAGACCGGCAGGATGAGCCATTTATCATTCAATCCTCTATGCGAAGATCATATAAAAACATAATATTGAAAAACTGGAGTCTGGAATGTATTCCAGTGAACCACACGGCCCCTGTCCACGTGTCACCCAACGTACAAATACAGACAGACAGTCAGCCATTAGTATGCTGTCTAGTCACTTATTCATCTTTCAGAGAAGACAATTCCTCTAATAGATTCTCTATTTGACTACATTCCTCTCTCTATCGGAACTAAGCAAGTATGTCAGAAAAGACCATGATTCTGAGGAAACGGTCACCAAACAACATTCTCTCCATTACTGCAAGCCTTCCACTTCGTCATTACTCTTCTATAAGATACATATTAACAAAAACTCACCAAAACCTGTTGTTTTTATTATGTGAATTGAAAAACAGTTCTATTAAAGGCTGGATTATGTTTATCTTTATGACCAAGATGTGTTGTTCCTCACTTTCAGCATGTATCAAAGCTGAAAATGTATCAAACACAAAAAATCAGATTTTCTATTATAATCTTTTTTCCCCCTACTAAAAATCAAACTACAGACAAGATAAGAAATGGTTAAAAACTAGGTTTTTATATATATATATATATATATATATATATATATATATATATATATATATATATATATACTGTATATCTGTTTGGTGTTTAGTCGCTTTGGGTTGAGTTGACTCATTGAGTGAATCAATGATTTAAATATTGTTTTCATGCTCACGCGTTTATATTACATTCTAACCTCCTGTACACACACTGTGGAGAAACTCACACACTGACGGAAACTGAATTTATACTTCAGAATGCGAGTCTGTGACTGAAAACTGAGAAATAACACCCTAAACGAGTCACAGAAGAAACTTTGAAGGAAATATTATTATTGTTTTCTACAATTAATCACAGATTCTCACTGAAGAGCAATGATGCTGCACATTTTAGAAGCGGTATAATTTGTTTCTAGCTAAATATATTCTTTATCCTACTGGGTGTTTGTGTCGAAAGTGCTGGAACTCGGTACGAGCTCAGTCTTTGGACTGTTTAGAAAATATGTACGTGTTAGTCTGTGAGAGGCGCCGGTAACCCAGGTAAGACAGAGTAACACAGCAGAAATGAGTAGCGTTTTCGGTTATTTTAGATTAAAAAGATAAAATATCTGTATTGTGACGGCACCCCTGGGGATAGGGGCGTGGCCACCGTGACCCAGCAGTCAGAAGGTACACAGAGAGACATACACAGGGAATGCGTAAACTCAAAACATACCTTCATTTAAGTTCAAATGCCCTGCTGTAATTCGAAGTAACCTAATTAATCCTGAAAATCGTTGAACATTTTAAGGATAAACCTATCACAGGGCATCTCACGAAAACAATATTATCAGGATATATTGCGAACAATAATGATGACATTATAATACTGTGATTCTGCGCTATTCGATATATTGCTAGACAATACTTCATGGCATCTGAAGGTGGTTACTGAAGAAGATACTCCTAAATAAACAAATGCCAGGATTTGCACTACGTATTTATTGGTGTTAGTTTCAAAGAAATTTGACGACCAATATTTTTCACACAGTGACTTTGATATGTCAAATTGGGGTTTGAGTCTTAGGGAGTTAAGAGCTCCAATGTTTTAATAAAAAAAATCATATTTGACTCCACTTAAACTATACGATATATCGCAATACTGATATGTTGTCCCACCCTTACATAAACAAGGCATTAAAATAGCCCAGATATATATACACTTTAACTCTCAATCTGTGTCTGTTTGGTTTTTGCAAAAACAAAAAAAATACATCACTAACTATATTAGCACACGCAGTTTAGCGACAGAAACAACGCTCAGGCCACAACTGATCCCAAGGGTTTTTGGCTCAAGAAATTCATCATTTTCTAAGGAGGCTCTGTCCTCTACTTTCATTCCTTTTCACCCACATTCCTTCCTTAGACATATTTCCTTATACACCTTTTCTTTTCCTAACTGCAGTGCTCTCCACCACCAGCACCCCCACCCTCCCCCCTTCCCTCCAGCTGGGTCATTCAGCACATTTCTCGTGCTGCAGATTTGCTGCCGTGGCACTTTCTGCTGCCCCGGGGCCGCTATTTTTAGCCCAACACCGCACATCTACATCACAAAAGGAAACACGGGACAGGCCAGCGCATGTGTGTGTGTGTATATATACTATATATATATATATATATATATATATATATATATATATATATATATATATATATATATATATATACTGTATATATGTGTGTGTGTATGTGTGTTAAGGGAGTAAGGGATTGTGGGTTTTAGGCACAGAGGATTGGTTTAAAGATAGAAGGGTACTGTGATAAAGCAGCCCAGTCCGGCTTAAAAGGGCACACTTCAAAGGCTGGGTCTGGCACGGATGTTTGATATTTTGGTGTTATTAAGAGGATGAACGGGCATTTTGGGGCGAATGAGGGTCAGGCTGTCTGCAGGGGTCGGAAGGGGGTGCAGGATTTGGCCGGGTGTGATTTTTTTTTTTCTGATGAGGCTTTGAAGATGAAGGGGCTGAGCGAGCTCAGCTGTGGACTTCCTGCACAGAGCTGTAGCTGATGAGGAAGACCAGGATACAGACAGTGAGCCCGAGATGCCCAGAAAACCTGCAGATGGTTACACACACACACGGACAAAGCTTTTGCACATATGCAGGAAATCAGCCGCAGACGTGCATACGCAAGTACCAGGTCATACACACAAATGCACAGGAAAGGGCTTCTGAAAACTAAACCAGCCTTTCAAATTTATACATCCACACTGAGCTTAGAAGAATACCTTCATTCCCTTCTCAAACTGTGCCAAGTTTCTCTTACTCTGCTTTAGGCCCCTTCTCTCTCTCCCTCACAAACACTGCAGATCAAAAGCATGAAAGAAAACATTCAGATTTAAAACTTTTTTAGTACACAGAAATCCTTATGAAGATTGAAGGTCAACTTCAGTTTAATCATGTGTTATAACTATGTAATAACACAATAACATTCTGTGCAATTGTAACAACAGTAATTGTTGTAGGCTACAGGTGATCTGTTTTCTGCTCCAGATACAAGACAGTAGTAGTTAGTAGCATAATGACCTACATATATAAACTTTTTCAAGTTTTAATGCTTGTGGCTACACAATTTACATTTTTTTATTTTGATTCCTAAGGCATTTTCACACCAGCACTATTTGGTTCGGATTCATTTGTACCCCTAGTGAAAACAGTATTCGCACTCGTGCAGTTCCAAACTAACACCATAAGAGCAGTTTACTTATCGTGAGAACACCCGATCCAGTCTCGATCCAACCTAGTTATCAAATATACTCCTTTTGTTTGAGCTAAACTGCTGATAAAGCACAGTTTAATCTGATACATTAGGTAGATTACCACTAATTATTACAGCTATGAACAAATTCTGTGTCTGTTCCATGCTGTTTAAACACACGATTTGTGCTGCATTCACTACTCACAGCCGCACGACTCTGTTTACTACAAACACTACTGTTCCTGAAAGCACAGCGTTTCAGCGTTCAGTGTTAAAGCAGCTTAACACGGCACAGATATTCGCGCTGGAACACAGAATCTTCAGAATCAGACTTCTGCGCCAGACAGCTCGGATCAATCAGAAGAGACAACATGCTTGTGTGTGTTTTTTTGTAGCCCATTTTGATTGCGTTTTGATTTATGCCTGTGTGAAACCAAACCAAATGGAGGGAGAAAACACTACAAGTAAACGTACAAATCAACTAATCTGGACCAACCAGAAACCAACTACAGGTGTGAAAACAGCAATAGATGCTTGAAGATTGGGACGTTGACAAAAAAAAAATAAAAATCAATAGACCTGCCAACAAGTATGCTTTTTGCGTAATGGATACAAATTTTGACCTCTTAGTAATATGTACACA
Organism: Astyanax mexicanus; assembly: GCF_023375975.1. Taxonomy (NCBI): domain Eukaryota; kingdom Metazoa; phylum Chordata; class Actinopteri; order Characiformes; family Acestrorhamphidae; genus Astyanax; species Astyanax mexicanus. The sequence goes on from NC_064408.1 coordinate 64,738,948, forward strand.
TATATTATAGAATTTTGTAAAGAACTGTCCACAGAATATTTTTAGAGATTTGTATCTTTTATGGTGGTGTGTCAACAGAGCAAGAAGCCACAAAGATTCCTTCCAATATCCATAACCAGTAATCCTTATTAAAATACTACTGTCATTATTTCTTACATCTTGCAAAATAGTTTTAAAATGTATTAGAGCCTTTAAAATTAGATACTTGAGGCAGATAGCTTACTAGTCCTAACCAATCACAGCATTTCAAGGTGTAAAAAGCAAAAAACTGAAACAATCAAACAAACAAACAAACAAACAAAAACTGAATACTATGCAAATTAAGTGTACTACTGTTCTGTTGGTCTGTCTTTGACACATGCACACATACTGTACATACCCCCGCAGGGAAAACATGCACTTATCAAACCTATCAAGCATAATCTTTATATCTGATATGGACTGGCTTACACATCTGCTGAACTGACTGAACTGACTGTTTGATGCACAGGCCAATAGGAAGAGTGCTACACCACACCACAAGACACAAGACCTATGACCCGCTAGCTACAGGTGACCATGGACGTTAACGCTTCCCCTGTGGCTGACCATATGGATGGGGCACCCCAACAGAGTGGACACGATGACCTGTGACCTCTTTTACTGGTTTCCTTTGGGTTACTGGAGACATTTGTAACTTTGAAGCATGAATCAAAATAAACAGAGCACTACTAATGGCACTAAAAGCATATTATATCATTCTGACAGTCCGTTAAACAATTCAGCTCTAGTAAATGTAACAGCTAACACACACACACAGATACACACACACACACCATCGCCACATGTCTTCGAAACAGTAACTTTTTAAAAGAAGGAAAACAGTTCCTAAATGTTTATGTAGCAAAAAGCTTTTCAAAGTAATTCTGGAGAATTTCTACTGGTCAGTTTTTTTTTTTGTGAACTGTTCATGCTACATAAAGAGCAGCTGCAGTTTTCAAAATGGTGCAAGAAAACATGAACAAGGACTTCCGATGGCCTACAGTGACTTTGACTTTGTGCAGCTTCTGGCACTGACGTCAGAGCTAAATGAATGTGTAGGTCTTGGGAAAGGTGAAGGAAAAACCTGCAGTGTGCAACACCACTGTGACGTCACTGTCAAGCAAAACCCAGCACATAGAAGAGTGCGTGTGTGTGAGTGTGTGTGTGCTTGTAAGACTTACGTGGAGGGGGTGGGATGACAGAGGGAGTGGTGCTGATGGGGAAAGGGGGAAAAGGGGGAGGAGGTATATTAAGAGGAAGGAAAGGATGCGGCTTGGTGGATTGGAACTCAGCATCCGAGGACTGCACCTGCAACACACACGCACACACACACATTCACACACGAACAACTTTTATACAACAATACTGCATTATTTCAAAGTAGTGCTGGGCGATTTTCACAATTAATTCAGTTAATTCGAATTACAGTTTTTAAATGGAGTAATCACACTTTCACAAACAGACATTTTATCTTTTAAATCTAAAATATCCGAAAACGCTCCTGATTTCTAAAGTGTTTATCCGTCTTACCTTACCGGTTACAGGTGCCTCCCACAGACTGATGCGCACATATTTTCTAACCATTCCACTCAATTCGAAGACTGAGCTCATACTGAAAACTGCTCCAGCACTTTCCACACAAACGCACGGTGTGATAAAGCATATATTTAGATAGAAAAAAAAAATCTACCATTTATAAAAACTGCAGAGTCATCGCTCTTCGGTGAGGATCCGTGATTAATTGCGGAAAACAATAATAATCACTCCTTCAAAGTTTCTTCTGTGACTCGTTTAGTGCGTTTTTTCTCAATTTTCAGTCACAGATTTGTATTCTGAAGTACTAACATGGATTATATATATATATATTTTTTTTTTTCTTCACAAGTAAACCTAGTTTTAAATCATTTCATCTGTCATTTGTAGTTAGATTTTTAGTAGGGGAAAAAAAACAATTGTAATTGATTTTTTTTTTTTTTGTGAAAAAAAAATATATATATATATTTTAGGCCATAATCGCCCAGCACTATTTCAAAGCAATGGCTCCCACAATTTTTCTCTCTCTATTACATTCTATCTCTTACTCACTCACTCACTCACACACTCACTCACTCACTCACTCACACCAACGTTTGTGTCATTTTCTTCTGCACGTCTTCGCCCTTCCACGCGGCTTATGGTTCCTGTCTGTCCTGGAGTGACGTTGATGGAGGTGTCTGTCTTCCTGCACTCGTGCACAAACACACACACACACACACACACACACAGACATTATGTTTATTTGAGATGCAGAGAGAAAACAGGGATGCAAAGCATGAGTAAACATTGAAGGCTCCACCCTTTACAGGACTGATCACCAGGTACTAGAAATGTTTGACTGAATGTTATAATTGCTCAGTGGGTTCCCACTGATTAGAGCACTAGCCAGACCCTATGTTCTTAGGTCATTTATTGCATTGAGTTTTGCTTTACACAGAAGAATTAAATGATTAAATTGAAATTAAACACAAACTTCCTAGTGATACTGTCTCCTGACTTAAACATATTACAATGCAGCACTGTATATTAACTGTGCTAAATGTTAAATGTGTGCAGAAGTGTGTTCTATACAGAATATTTTAACCTATTTTCACTTTAACTAGGGGATGCCCAAACTTCAGCAGAAAACTGCACAGTAGCTATTTAACAAGTTTAATTAGCTAATTGTCTCCTCGGGTCATGAAAAGAAGGGATTCCTTTACTCTGTAAAGCCTTAATAATTAAATAATTAAAATAGCAACACTGAATACTTTATGTTAATTCATCTCTTTTCACCTCTGGGAGTACGTGAGAGAACGGCCCATACATCTTCTCTCCATCTGCATGCCAGCAGGTTCCCACTTACAAGATGCTCTGCTCAGCATTAGAATTAGAAAAGGCCAGGCTAATGCACGAAAAATACATTTAAATGTAACAAAACTTTCTGAACATGTACTCAAGCTCTGGTTCTGTCAAATGCAGAGTGATGATGCATTTCTAAGGAGAAACTGGTTCAGGAACTGGGAAACAGCAGTGCCCGATTATGATGATAGATTTTAGCTGTTTTTTCTTGAAATTTCTTCTTAATCATTTTTTGGTCTTTATTCTCGGAAAAGCCAATCAATATTTGCTATATTCCCAATAAAACGCTTATGGTAAGATTTGTGTTATTTGCTGGATATTATCAATAATGTGCCAGTGTAACATAATTGGCTAGCCTAACACGCTTGGAGAAGAATAGAACTGACAATTCTGTAGATTAAGTTACAGAAGTTACAGGTAACTTTGTCCACTTTTTTTCATGTCAAATGAATTGCCACTGCCTAATTTTGAGCATTGGGCAACTTGGAGTACATGGTATTTTTCCACACATCAGTTTAATAAACATAATGTATTATAGACTCCCCAGTGATGAAACACACTCAATCCCTCCATAATACACATCATACTCATTCATGCAGTCTTCTACAAGAAAGCATAGTGTATGCATGAAAAGTTGTACAACACACACACACACAGTCTGACCCAGCCACACATAAATTAAACACTAACCTATTTCAGTCACTAAGACTTTATCAAGTATAACAGACCACATCAATATTGCATTCACCTCTACACAAAACCCAGAAACACACAGAACTGACCTAGTGCTCACCACCCACTGCAGTCTCTCTCTCTCTCTCTCTCTCTCTCTCTCTCTCTCTGTTTCTCTCTCTCTCTGTTTATCTCTCTCTCTCTCTCTGTTTCTCTCTCTCTCTCTCTATTTCTCTCTCTATCTCTGTTTCTCTCTCTATCTCTGTTTCTCTCTCTCTCTCACACACACACACACACACACACACACACTCAAAATAAAAGGGCTTAATCTGGTCATAAACTGAAGTCACGTAAAACTAACTGCTCAATTTCTTACACTTTTTCCTTAAGAAGTATCAAGTTGTTGAGCAATCTGAAATCAGCTTTGTGGTTTCTGACACTGTGAAAAATGATCTTATCCATAAAAAGGGATATAAGTACGTCACAAAGCTATATCAAAAGCAGCAGCCTTCTTGAAGTCTTTTTGCCCGTTTTCCAGATTTTACAGATATAAATGCTTTTAACTTGGTAATTGTGTTTGTCTGAGAGAGGGCCAGAGATAAAGAGACAGCCAGTGAGTGAGAGAGAGATCCATAGATGGAAACAATAGAACAGAAGGAGAATGGCTGAATAAGGAGTAAAAGAAAGAGGGATGAGACAGGAAAGAGTGATGCACACAAATATGGCAGGAGTTCAAGGCCACAGCCAAATGTCATTATCCCAGAGACAGATCTGCACTTAAAGTGAAACAAATGAAATATACAATAAATATCTTTTACCTAGTCTGACTTTATTGATCCACACACAATGAGCATTTTTCCTTTTTGTTGCCAACCCTGTGAATCTCTAAAAGGTAGCAAGTCATTACTAGGATTTTAACCCACAGCTTTCCGTTTGCTGGTTTAAGTTTCTTACTACTAAGCTAGAAGTAAGGCTGTAAGTTTCTAACGGCAATGATTAAACTAAATGCTTTAACCTCCCTGCTGCTCACACACTGTGACATCATTCAGAGAGGGAACACTAACCATGCAATCACGTTCCCAGCACTTTAACTATCCTGAATCCCATTTAGATGCATTGTGAACATCACGCCAGCGGGATAAAAAGAAAGATTGAATTCAAAGACAGACATGCAGCACATACCTGGTGGAAGAATCAAGTACAGAGGGGCAATTACCACGATCATAATTCACCTACAGAGAGAAAGACAGGAAATGAAAAAAGAGATAGCAGAAATAGAAAAGAGAAGGAGAGAGATTGAGAGAGAGAGAGAGAAATTACTGTAAATGTTTGTGTGTATATTAGATTGCTGAAGAAGGACAGGCTTAAAGATGATGAAGTACCATGGTTTTGCTGGAGGAGCCCAAAGTCATGACCTCCAGACTCATGCGCATTCTCCTCTGTTTGTCACAGTACACCTTCCAGGTGTCCTCACCAAAGCCATAATTAAAATAGTCAGACAGATCCGCACCTGGGCATGACACACACACACACACACACACACACACACACACACAAAGAAACACAAACAAACAAAGACAACAAGGTCGTAAAATGACATCATTACCAAGACACTAAACCTAGTCCTGGATTATGGAGAGGAATTAGTGCCAAACTGTAAAAGCAAACGCTACTGTGAAAAAATGTAAATGCAATCCACAAAATGCATTGATTTTCCACACTAACATGCCAAAAATGCCAAAAATAAATGTAAAACCACAATTACACTATTAGATTTCACTGCACTTAATCTCTGCACTTGACTGTAAAATCAACACACACAAATTTTAACGAGGGGGCTGTGAATGTCTAAAAGCAAATTACAACGCACATGATTGAATTTTGTCTAGGGGTAGCATGGTATTCTTTCCAAAATGAAATGTAATCACTGTCCAATCAGAAACCACTACTGAAATTGGGGCTGGACTGAGAAACCAGTCAGAGACAAGCACTCATAGCTGTACTTTAAACCAGAGAAAATGTATTTTGCGACAGGATATAAGACAGGAAATAAACACTCTAATTCTATAAATGAAGGCTGCACAGTTGCAGGTGACTGCATGCTTTTCAAAGAGTGGATTTTAACACAGGCTCGGTTCTCACACTTGAAGCATTTTCACACTGGCCTTTTTTTACATTTTTTTTTCTTGTTTGTTTTGTTTTGCGCTTGAATACCGCACTGCTCCTAGACAAAATGCAATCCTGTGCATTGTGATTTGCTTTTGAACATATGCAGGCACCACACATAGAAATACAATGCAGTTGAGCTGATTGAATTTTGAGGAGGTTTGTGTGTAATTCTGACACAAATTCAGTGTTTGGTTTTGAAAATGTAAATGTGCGTGTATTGTTTTTTAATAGGGAGATCAAGTGCAGTGAAATGCAATAAAACAGTGGTTTTGCATTCAAATTGGCAGATATTCTGCATGGTAGAGAGGAAAAGCAATTGAAAGGGAAAAAAAAATAGTCCAGAACTAGGCTAAATTACCGTAAGTATTTCATTAAACCAAAGATAAGAAACCATTAACCATGCACTGAAGCCTACAAACAGTTCTTTGAGATGTCATGATTCCATACAGAACCACCACTTAACTAAAGAAACTTAGAAGAACTCTTTAAATAATGTAAATCCCAACATTTTGTCAATAGAATGAATTTGCCAAAATTGTACCATTAACATAAACTATAACTTCAAATTTGCAACAGTGGTGTGGGACTTTAAAAATAGTTTAATCTAGTAGAAAAACTTAAAAAAGGATCTTCACACTCACACATCCCTTTACAAAAAAAGAATGACATAGAAGAAGAGCTATTATGCCACATACAGAGTGAATATGTTTTTCTCTTCTTTTGTGCCCGTCAGACTCACTCGTCCTTTGAATCTAAAGTAAAATGCTGCATTAACACCCAAACAGCCACACACACCTGGCTTCCTCCAAGGCTTCTCCTCAAATGACTCCTCACCCGGCTCCAGGACAGAAGCACCACTGATGCTGCCTGAAGCGTCTAGATCCACTCCTCTGGCTTTTGTCCCAAGAGAACAAAGGGATGCACACAGGGATGACAAAAAGGAAACACACTGAAGTGAGAAGTGCTTTGCTTTGTTCAGGCACTAGTTATCATGGTCAAAACACAACATCAGGGTCACTGGAGGTGACAAAGTAGTGTATGTACATATTGGAAAAGAAAATTGTTAAAGCGTCCGTATCATAAAAAACCCAAGTTTCATCCCTGTTATTACAGTGACAGGAAAAGCAAAGCATTTATGTAAATTTACACATTAATCTTTGTCTGCTGCTGAGGAAATGTTATAGACTATGCTGCTTTCTGAATAAGCAGCAAATCGGAACAGACACACAAAACTCTTAAGGCACAAAAACAAAACATAAATGGTCATGTAAAAACAAACTAGGTCTGTAATTAGAATACATAAACCCAAACACATGCTGAGTCGTAAGATAATAGGATAAGGATATATCAGCATTTTTTAGTTTTATCTCTGATCTGCTGCATCTAAATCACATAGTGTATTACCCTAGACAATTCGTTCCATTTCTCTGTACATAAAACAAAACAAAAACTTAAGCTTAAGCTTAAGAAAAATGGGCAGCTTCTTCAGTACTACTCAGTTGGTTGTAGTAACTGGCAAAAAATAGTCTAAAGCAATTTGGATTATTTCTTTAATGAGTCTTCAAGACTAAAGATAAACATGAAATATTACCTGACGAAGTGGATCTGCTGGAGGCCTTTATGTTAAAACTGACAGGAGTGCTACTGCTACTGTAACAGGAAAATACACACATCATCATCATCATAAACAACAACATTAAATTTCTTGGGAAAGACATACTCCTAATGCTGCATGATATGAGAAAAAATGATATAGCAATTGTTGTTGCGATATTTTCCAATACTTTAAAGACCTCATTTAATTGTTTTTACATTTATTTTAAACAGTTTAGTTGTGGTCTCTAGTATGAATAAATGCTATGTGAGGGTTTTTTTTGTGAAAAAAAAGTGCTCCAGTGTTTATATATAAGCCTGATTTATTTCACTGAATTAGAGGTCTTTGAAGAAAGACAGGATTTGGGCTTTTACTCATGATTGTTCATACATGCAAACATATCGCCTTTGATATGCAGTATAGAACGCCTACCTGTCTTCGCCCCACAGTCAATTGTTTAGCTCTAAAAACTCAAAGATCAAAATCTTTTCAAAGATACAGCGTATTATATTATAAAAATATAGCACTGAGTGATCAGTGACCAGTCATATGTTGAGTTGTGCTACCTTGTCAAACCGCGTTCACACAGTGTATATTAAAGGTCTCGGTAAAATGCAGAATCAACCGGTGATCCAATTTTAACCTATAGTTACTTGCACAAGATAGTTAACGCTTACTAGTTGGTGTAAACAGAGCTGTAAACTGACATTGTTGGCTCTGCAGCAGCCTGGCTTTAGCTCTGTCTGTGGGCGGACCCGAGCCAAGATAGGTGAGGCCATGAATTTCCTGTATCTTTACTGAGATCTACTGTATTTCACCAAGAACATGAAAAAGTGGATTTTAGCAGAAGGAGACCTTTAATAATATTTAACAGAAATAATATGCCTTTAGTAGTTTTGTCACTGAAAATGGGAAGTGTGATTTTTTTCTTTTGTGACATGCCCACATTGCAATGATGATGCTGAAATTATACATTGCGCAGCCATATATACCATAGTATAAGATAGATTCTTCTTACGACAAGTCTACAGCTGTCTACTGCAGACTGTTCGATTATTCTATTTAACTCCTAGTACAACTCTAAGTGGCCACTCACATGCTTTGGCTGCTACCCCTTTTGATGTTGCCGATGGTAACACACACTTCGTCATCATCGTCACTGTCTGAGTCAGTCTCTTCATCACCTTCCTTCGTAACAAGAGAAAACAAGTGTTAAATTTGTGGCAAATTAGCTTAACTAGTGGAAAAAATTCACTGTTTTGCTAAAAACATCAAAACATAAGCACCTGGCTGGCTGTCCCATTGACATCTTCCACTTCTCCGACCAGCGCACTGGGGAAAGAAATCAGAACAGACCAGAGATTAAATGAAAACCATAAATTAGACATATTTTTTCTAAATTGATATTGTATTTTTCATTTATTCATCTAAATTCAGTCTAGTGCTACACAAAGAAACAGAAACATACAATAAGATACTATAAAATAAAAGGTTGGCAAATGTTTTGTTCCACAGCTTGTAAGCATGTAAAACTAGTCCCTTCACTTCATTTGGGTTTAGTGTACAGCCATCAGCTTAATATTGTGTAGGTTCTTCACCACCAAAACAGCTCTGATCCATTAAGATGTGGACTTCATGAAACAGTCAGTGTTAACTGCAGCAGTTTCTGTAACAGTGGCATTTCCCTAACATGCATAATTAAGGCTTGGGTTCCCATGACCTGTAAAAGTTCTCACCCCTGTTAGGTGCTGAGTACTTCATAGACCTGCTATTTTGCAAAAGTTCTGACCCATGTGATGAATTTATAGCCATCACATTTTTGCTCACTTATACTTATACTTTCATTTTTAAGATTAACAAACACATTTTAATATCAGACAAATATAACATAAGTAAATACAAAAAGCTGTTTTTAAATTATAATTTCAATTACTAAGGGAAAAACATCTATTCAAACCAACCTGACCCTGTGTGAAAAAGTATTTGCCTCTAAACCTAATGACTTAGTTGTGCCACACTTGAGGGCAACAGCTGCAATTAAGTGTTAGCCAAAACTGGTAGCGAGTCTTTGACATGAATTTTGGCCCACTTGGAAGTTTTCAGCCATATTGGAGGGTTTTCAAGCACAAACCTTCTGTTTAAGATCATGCCACAGCATCTCAATCAGACTTTGACTAGGCCACTCCAAAACCTTCATTTTAAAGCCATTCAGGTGGACCTGTTTGTGTGCTTCGGATCATTGTCCTGCTGCAGAACCCAAGTACATCTGATCTTAAGGTCACTGATAACCAGACATTCTCCTTCAGGATTTTCTGGTACAGAGCATAATTCATGGTTCCATCAAGTACAGAAAATTGTCCAGATCCTGAAGCAGCAAAGCAGTCTCAGCTCATCATCACACTACCACCACCATGTTTTATGATACATTTGTCTCACCAGTCCACATAATATTTACTTTTTCATGGGGGGTGTCAGGTTTGATTGGATGGCTTTTTCCCTAAATGAAATAATCATTTAAAAACTGTTTGTTGTATTGCTTGAGAATGTTGGTATTGTCTGATATGTGACAAAAAAATATGTGTGACAAAAAAAGCAAAGGCAAAAAAATCTATGAGGCAACTAATATTTTACAGCACTGCATATCCCACACCTTGACAGCAATCATTGTCACAAGATTATCAGTGCAATTCAATTCATTTCGCCTCAACGGTTTAAAATGTTCTAGCTGATGTAAACAGAGGAAAGAAGCAGATGGCCGAGCCTGCAGAGCATTTCAGCCAAGCCTTTGTGTTTTCTGTAGGGAATCTAAATCAAGTCAGCACATTTATCAAAGTCTTCAAGCTCTGATAATAGGTGTCCTAGAGCAAAAAAGACGCTACACTGTGCTGACTTTCAAAAGTGAGATTGCCAAGACAAGAGAAGCCTGTGTTCCGCGAGATGTTTGATGTATGTCAAGTGCTGGGTGAATGCACTGAAAGCTAAAGACAGCTTTCAGTGCACTGAAAGCTAAAGACAGATGGAGAATATGGAGGTGAGGCTACAGCTTGGAGAGCAGTTTGGAGCTACTTACTACCTTTCAGAGCAGCCTGTGCATCTATACCCAATCTAACCCTACTAAATACAACTATATGTTTCATTACCATCATCATCTTTATTGTCATAAACAGTTTGGTGGATTACCTTTCTGTAATGCCACAGACTGGAGTGAGATGCTTGCAGTAAAAATAAATTAGGAGAGACTTTAATAATCAGAGCTGAACCAACAAATGTGATCTGAGTACAAGCGGAAGTCAAAACCAGAAATAAGCCTAACCAAACACATTAGAGCCAAAACACAGTGCAAAAGGTATAAACAAAAGACAAAAAATAAGGGTCAAAGCAGGTCAAAAAACATCCGGGAGAACTAACAAAAGGGCAAGACAACATCAGAGACAAAAGTCAAAAATAGGTCATACACGTAAATAGACAAACAAAGAAATAACGCTCAGTATGCAGATGAAAAAACAGGGGCAGCACTTCACGACTTGTATACATACATGGAAAAACACCTGAAATTAATCAAAACACCGGTGATGCTGATCTAACAATTAGGTGCTGATTGGCTGGTTGAAACACATGAAAGGTTCATTCTGGGAGTTGGATGTTTGTGAAGGTGGAAAAGTCTGTAGAGGTATTGTAAAGAGTGGCACTTACATGTCCGGCTTCAGCAGCAAAAGCCCAGATTCTATAAGGTTTATAAGATAATGGCCAATTAGTAAGCAAACTGATCATAAAGCATTACTTCAGTGGAAGCCTCATTTGATTCCCAGTATCAAATGTGTACTGGGACATATATGAGTACACACCATATCGGGGGATCAGCTTTCACATACCAAGCTTCATCAGCAGATCCCTACATCAGGACTCTTTAACCCATTGACACCATTGAGCTGAAAAGTGAAATTTGCACTTCAAGCATCTTTAGGTATCTTTAAGCTCGAATGACACTCGAATGAAAGTTATGCTGTGAAATCCATGAGAAACACAGCATCCAGCTAAGGAAACTATAATGACTAATACAACAGTGCTTACCCATGATCTAATCAGCAAACAACATTAAGTGCATCGAAGCGATGACAAGCCACTGAGGCTGAGGCTGATATGTGTGGAGTTGCATGTATAAGCATGATTAAATTGCCTCTTCTAGAACTGCAGCTAAACAAGCCTTTCTGATTAAACACTGTAAGTGGACCATGATAGTGGTCAGCACAGAAAAGAAAATGAAGCCAGAACCTGAGACTGAGATTATATTTTTTGCATTATTTTTGCGCATTATGTGACACTAGTAAGGAATAGGGGTGTCGCCATGTGTTCTTTCTAATTCAGCAAAGTATGAGTACTAAGCTAAGTAACCAACAGAACTGTTCCTAACAAAAAAAAACAGATTTCTCTCCTGAAAACTGTTTATTTGTGTAAGTAAAGAGGTTCAGTTTATTTACGGTAAGCTTATATTTTAAAATTTCCACTAAGGCTGGGTGCAGCAGGATTAGCATTAGCGGCTAGCGCTAGAAATGCCACACAACAGCTGTTGTTCCCAGGGTGATATTAGCTACCTGTTCGTCCCACATAGTTTGTTTTAACATGGTAAACACAGAAACTACAGTCTGACATACTCGACTCTAAAAGGCGGAAGAGCTAGTGCTAATACTGCTAATGCTAATACTGCTCTAGTCTCGGTGCAGAAAAAACTTTACTGAAACTCCTGTATAACGCTGCAATTTAGTGGGGTGGCTTTACTGATACTTACAACCTGACTGGTAGAATTCATTCATAAGACGCACCAGATTATAAGGTGCACTGACAATTTTTGGGAAAAACATTTAAGTGTGCCTTATAATGCAAAAAATACAATATACTTTGATATCCAAAAATAGCGGAACCTATTTTATTATGATATTAAAGTCATTGGAGAGTCTTATTAAAACTTTTTAGGAAAAACCTCAGGAAACAGCTTAGGAATTCCCAAAAATGTATAAGAGGGTGGGTGTCAGACTTCCCAAAACATTGCCTGATTCACAGTCACATGTGCACGTTATTGGAGTTGCCATGGTCCTATTTTTGTAAAGGGTATACATAAACAATCACTGTTTAAATAAATAAACCTCAGCCTGAAGTTTTACATGCTGTGAGGTCCACAGAGGTCGGCCTAGGTGTTCACCTACGTAATGAATAATTCAAATGACAAGTAAATGCCTCATGATATTCTTTATTGTTTGTTATTGACTGCCATCCGTGACATCAGATCTCCTGCTGACTGAGAATACAAAAAACAACATGTTAATGTGGCCTGTTAACATGCAGAACTGTTTCCGCTACACATTCAGAGCGTGATGACTTTCCTTGCTTCAGTCATCACCCAGCACTAAAAAGGAGCATTAAATGAACATGCTTCATTAGTGCGCTACAACTCTACCTAACGAGAAATAAATGTGTCAACCGCTTTTGCTCTGACTCAGTGCCCTGATCACGCACCCTTGCAAGCGGTGACTCTAATACAAATGCGACCGAGCACATCGTTAGAGCGAGAGAGGGGCCTGGAAATAACCAGTGCTCACAATGCCAGGGGCAGAAGCTGGAACACCACTGGAAGAGCACACAGAAAGTGTGTATGAGTCAACAAGAGAAAGGGATTCTCAGACGAGAAGAAAGCCTACAAGCCTACATGTATATGAGTGCGACTTACTCAACTCTGCTTATACTTAGCAGAAGTTGGGAAGAACAGGTCATGTAAATGCACATGTAGATCAGCTGGCACTGGGTTTAAAGCATGTACCTGAACACTTCAGTCTCGGTCTTCTCATCATCGTTGTCAACAGCAGGATTGGCATCATCTTCTTCGTCGTTCTCTATGAGAAATGGCCGTAGTGAGTGAGTACTCACAGCACATTGAAACACGAAAAATTGAAAACACAAACCACTCCTAACATTGTGTGATCATGTAGAAATAAAAATGTTCCATAATAATTAACTTGTCACAAGGCTTTAACAGCGACCAAATGGACAAAGCAACAGCATTTAAAACATATAGATGCAGTTTGCATACAGAGATTAGGCCTACTCTTGGAATAAATTGTATTGTGGAGTAAATTATAGTCTACAACTAGACTTAATCCTGTTCAGGAAAACTGCACCATGATACACTTAAGCAATAATACATGAGAGGGTGTGCTATAACATGTAATATTGGAACTGCTGTGGTGCGGCCGTAGGCACTACGGGTTATAGCACAAACCTTGAGTGTACTATTGTGATTATACCACAGTTCCGTTATCACTGTTTCAGGGGTGGACGATATAGCCCTAAAATAATATCACGATATTTCATGGTGTTTTTGGCGATATTAACGTGTACGATCTGATATGGCACACCCCTACTCTGTTTATTATTTTATGTTATTATTTTGAGTTAAAAAGGAGGAGAAAATATGATCTGTTTGGTAATAAAAACTCCAAGTTAAAATAGTTCCATTACTGCTCTGCTTGTAGCTGCACTGTGAGCGCTACATTGATGCTATGTTAACATGGTGGCCTCAGCCCAATTTTTTAAGATTCATTAAATAGTGCTGTCAAACATTGATATACAATTTTGCTTAAATCTGAGCAAAGCCATTTTTTTATTTATTTAACACATAGCAAAGACAAATCCCACCTGGCATTTTCAATGCTGAAATAACACTGATGTAATGGTTAAATCAATGCTGGGTTTGGTGTTGATTTTGAAAAGTGGCAACATTGTTTTAATAAACCATAGCTCACAGTCGGGATGCTCAAAATTATATGGAAAAGGAAAAATTAACAATTTTATTTTTATTATCTAAATAAAAGTTATAAGTTTATCTGAATACACTTATCTGAGAAGTAGGAACTGTACAACTACAAACAAAAAGCTTTAATTATTACAAGTGGCTAAAACTAGAAAATACTATGGTTAATAGTATTAAAAACACAACAGTAAAACTAATAGAACATGAACATACCCCTAGGTATGGTGAAGAATTGGTGCCAAATTAAGAAGCAATACTGCAATTGGAAATTAAACCATTTTTCTATCCCTCCAAACCAATTTTGAAATTGTATGGAGATAAAATGTAAATTGCTAATTGAAAATGCAAACGGTCTAGGACATTAGGTTTATTTATTTTTAAAACTTTAACATTTGCACAACCATTTAACATTAAATGTTGTTTCAAAATTAAGCAACAACAGACATTACTTCTACCATACTTCAAATTTGAAACCAGATTTCAACGTTAAAGTTCAGTTGTGCTACGTAACACATAGCTAGGACCAATATCATTGACACTACAATCTGATCTTCGGCTAGTTTTACAGACTTTTTTAAACTTCACACATCACTAATCACCTCAGAAAGGGGCTGGTAGCAGTTTAGTTTCAGCTCTGCTTGTGTCAGCAGACTAACAGATTAAACTGGCAGTGTCTGTGTGTTTTGTGAGAGTTTATCTCTGCCACATGGTGGCTGAGGACTTGACTCAGGAGTGTATCTTTATCTTTCTTTATATTTAAAACCCCTTTAAATCCCCTTAAAATGCCTCGTCACCTACAGGTGTATGTGATACAAAACCCTTTTTTCTGCATTAAAATAAGTTATTTACATTCTGAATATTTAAGGGTTTTAAAATCTCTATTCCACTTCATAATTTAAGATCAGTAACAGGAATCGACCCAAGTTCTGTATGTGTGAAAATAGACTTAACATTTAGACAAACATAACGAAACTAAAGGTTTGGATACATGAACTGTTTGATTTGTGTTCTGGATTTGTATCGATTTCAAAATGACTTTCAGGAAAAGGCCAATTTTATGATTTTATTTATCATATTTTGACATTAGCAGAATTATTTTTTTTATATTACAGTTATGCTTATCAGTAATGTTCCTTATCAAACATGAAAGCTTTTCATGTAATGCTTGAATAGAAAACCTCAAGATTTAGTGGTGTAATGTCAGGCAGACTATTTACAAAAATTAAAGGCTGGAATGTAAGGTTTCTCTCACACACAGTGGATGAGTAGCTGAACACAGGCTGAACACAGGCTAAACTCGCTGCTGCTGAAGCCACAGGTCTGTGTAGTAGAGGGTCTGTCAGCTGGTCGTCGTGGTTAAAGGAGTTTAGTCCAGTGCTGGAGTGACTGTGTTAGAAGTTTTGAGTGTAAAACTGGTTTTGAGTGTGATCAGCTGGGTGTGGGTTTCGTTATTTAGACTGTTTGTTTGTTTTGTTCTCACCTCCATAAAGCCATTCCTCGTCATCCCCACTAGCACAGCCTGCTCTCCCCGCTCCCTCAGTGGTCATTCTGGGCGTGTGTGGAGTTTACTGGGTGAACTGGGACTGGGTCAGTGTAAGCTGGGCTGTGGAGCGAGCGGTCTGAGCAGCTGTCAGCGCCACGACGGCCGGGCTGTGCGGCCGCGGCGGCGTTTCCAGGGACACGGAGCGGACACGAGGGCGAGCGAGCGACCACGCGCACGCTCACTCACTCACTAACTCTCTCCAGCACACAGGAAGTGAAGAGCGGGGGGAGAGAGCTGGACGAGGCTGGAGAGAGTCATGACTCATCAAACCCAGTTCTCTGTGTGTACTGATCAATATGAGCGTGTGTTCAGGGGTTCAGGGTTTCAGAGCTGTGTTAATATGCCGGTTAAGAGGAACACAGGTCTGCTACCTGACTGCTCTGTTCACTCCAGCTTCATTGTGTGGAATACCCGAACACACACACACACAAACAGCCCGGTTTCCCCAAAACTTTATCACGATTAATTAATCAAAAACTACTTAAAAGAGAAAAAGAAAAAAAAGTTACAATCAGCCAATGAATATATAATAATTTAATTGTTATTGTTAACAGATTTTTCATTTACTTATTTACAAAATTTGATTAGATTTATATTCAGTGATTTATTGACCTTCCCAGTTGGCAACTGATCTCCAACGTTGAAATATGATTGAAGTAAATGTTGTTTCAATGTTGAAACAACACTTAATGTTAAATGGTGGTGCAAACATTGAAATTTTACAGTTTAATCAACGTAATCAACCTTTCTTCCTTTTGAATTAGAATTTTATATTTCATTACCATACAATAAAAAAAACGGTTGGATAGAGGGATAAAAAGTGATTTTATTTTAGTTATTAATTTTTCATAATGGCTTATAGATTTTCTTTCCTGTTCCATACAATTTTGAACATCACAAATAACTATTTTAACGTTGATTTACTTTTCAAAATCATCACAAATCCAACATTGATTCAACCTTAACATCAACGTTGATTCAATGTTGAAATGCAAGCACAAGTTTTAGGTTTAGGGTTTAGGGTTTGGTTGATTTTCAAACCATTGTTAATCTTTAAATAGCCACAACTGTAATGTGCTATTGTGTTTCCTGAAAAACTTGAAAAAAAAAGAGTTAGGCGTCAACATAAATGTGGCATGAATGAGGTTTTACATACTTTATATGTCAAGGCTTTTTTTATTTTATAAATTCAGTCAATGAATAAATAGAAAGTTTGAATACATTAATTCAACTTAATAACTGAAAATTCAGGTCTGATTTTTATTCAGTGATTGATCTTATGATTAAATATGATTTGTGCAAAAAAAAAAAAAAAACTAATGTAATTTTCCAAAACTAAAGATTACAACAATCAAAAAATAATGTGGACACGTTTCTCCCGAGTGATTATGTTTATAGCTCTGACTGCACGTGTAGTTTATTGTAGTGTAGTGTTGTGTAGTTTGGAGTTATTAGACTCACAGCTGAGAGTGAAAAAAAATTAAAACAGAGTGATGCAGTTCTCCCGCGACCGCATTGTGCCACGTCACCTGTGTGAGACAGGCGTGTTGTGTTTTGGTGTGAGAGCCGGGTGTCAGTCTTAGCAGCTTCTTCTCCGCGTTTTTCAGCGTTTCTTCACTATAATAATAAATTAAACCTCAGGGCCGGCATGTCCGCGGAGAGCTTGGCGGCGTTCCCGGGCCGGGTGTGGGAGAGGGTGCTGGGTAAGGTGAAGAGGGCGGTGGTGTTTATGGACGACCCGTGCTCAGAGAGTCTGCACTGGAGCGCGGGCGGCGCCGCGGCGCTGCTGGAGGCGGGAGCCCGCAACGTCAAGCGCTTCTCCAGCTTCGAGTCCGGCGCGGAGGACGAGCCCAAGGCGGTGTTCGTGGTGAGCACGCTGCTGAAGGGCAGGACGGCGGACGTTATTAAAGACATTGTGTCGCTCAGCCGCTTCCAGTACTGCGTGGTGTTCACCGCCGTGCCGCACTACCTTCACCTGAGCTCGGGATCCGGGAGCACCGGGGGCTCGGGCTCTGGCGGGGGCGCTGAGTCCGAGGGCTGCCCGCTGTTCGAGCGTTTCGAGGAAAAGCTCTGCGAGTGGATGGGTGATATGAACTACACGGCTGAAGTGACCCACGCCCCGCTCGTGTTCGCCCGCCTCTCCCCTCAGCTCGTGCTGGCCCCGGCTTTCGCGGACCTCTTCCCGCTGCTGGAGCGCGACCTCGAGGCGGTGAACGAGAAGAGGCCGGAGAAGAGGCGCTTCCTCAGCGTGGCGGACGTGGACGCGGCCGCGCTTCCCGCTCCGCTGCAGGTCCAGATGAAGGCGTTCGCCTCGGCGCTCGACGCGCTGCTGGAGTTCAGCAACACGCGCGAGGAGAGCTTCGCCGTGGGGCCAATGAGCCGCCTGCTCGCCGCCGAGCTGGCCGGACACCCGCAGGCCAAGAACAGGAGAAAGACCGCTCAAAATAAAGCCTCTGTGGTCTTCATCGACAGAACTCTGGATCTGACAGGTGTGGGTTCTGTCAACAGCCACACCCCAAGTTCTCACTAAAGCATTTTAGTCCCATTAAAACATCATCTACTCAATATGTTCTGTACACTGTCCAGTTTAATAGAAACACCAAGCTCCAGCTTCTGTTCCCTTTATATCACAAACACGTTCCCTTGTATTCCCCTGACTGTGACTTTATTGGAAACACCCTAACTTAAGCATCCACTCTCTGTCCACTTTGTTAGAAACACCTTTCTTGAAGTTTCACTCACTGTCCGTTTAAGTAAATGTACAGCACTTTAAGCAGCACTAATTACCCACTTTGTAATGGAACTTGTACAAAGTCAGTCCTCTTTGAGCACTGACAACCCACCAGATGCTCAGAAAAGCTTATTGTGTATCATTGTGTGTTGTGTCTCAGAAGTAGCTGAGAAATCTAATGAATTGTAATTTGTGGATAAGGAAGAATGAGGTTAGTTTTTCCTTGCCACTGTTGTCAACACAAATATTGGCATCACTGTGGTGCTTGCTCATAAGTGGTGTGCGCCTGTTTTCTCCGTACAGCTGCTTTGTGATGTTTGTTGAAAAAAAAGCACTGTATGTGAGTGTAGACATAGGCTGTTTAGTTTGTGTGATGATGGAATAGTAGTATCAAGTTTATGGCAAATATCCTGTAGTATCCTATGTAGTGAGCTTGGAGGGGAGTGAGTATGGGACACCAAAAGTAACTGCTGAGCCTTTCGGAGGTGTTATAGGCCTAATTTAGTGAAACACTGACAAAGAAAGTGGACTACCTGATGATTCCTGTATAAAAAACTTGTGATCTAGTGGATGATAAGTGAATTTGGTATGGGAAGGTTAAGTCTTTCGTGTTTCGGTCAAATGATCAAATCATAAATGGCCACAGCAACCAAGCTGTTACGTGTCTGGTCTTCATGTTTCCGTCAAATGTTGCTGATCAGATCATAAACGTTCACAGCAACGTAGCTGTTAGGTGTCTGGACTTCATGTTTGGGTTAAATGTTTCTGAATGGATCATAAACTTGGATGAGGTTACCAGTGTTGTGTAGGCAACAGTGAATATGTGGGAGAGTACAGTGTAGGGGAAAGGAATTGGCCCTATATGTAACCCCAGATGTTTGGTGCAGTATTTTTAATCTCCATTTAATATGTTAATATCACAATAACACAAAATATTGCAGTTTGATAAAATGGACATATTGCCCACCCCTACCTTTTAGCCATTCTCTCAGCTACACATATAGTATTGGTCAATTGGGCATACTTAGCTTATATTGTAATCTTTTGCCTTACAGTTTGTACTCAGCACTCTAATCTATATCATTCTAGCAATGCCCAATACCTGACCAATGACAGCTGTCAACAAGTACACTCATTCCTAAAGCCTGTACGTGTGTTCTATTCTTGGGGTAAGAGTTCTCTCTTAATTACAATAATCTTTCTGGCAGGATCTGCTTGAACGTCAGCACTGCAATCCTAAGAGACTTCATAAATACAGGCTACATACAAGTGTATCAGGTGCTGCAGTGTTGCTGGGGGTGTTTTTTGCTTGTCCCAGACATGCAGAATAGGCCTGTTTATCTGGATTTGTTTTAGCACAGGATGTCATTTCTAACTTATTGAAGTTCAAAAGGAATTGCATATCATAAAAATATGCAACACATTACAATGTATTATTAATTATATTGCCACCCCTTCCCAAAAATGACCACCTAGGTGTGACCCTGTTATCGGAAACCAACTACTGTTAAACAGCTCTTCACAAACCCTGTATGACCTCTAACAGCCTGTCAAGCACCCACCAATAAAGTGAATCTTTATGTCTAGTGACTATATATGCAACTTGGATGAGGTCAATAGAGGAACATTCCTTCTTACAATCTCTTTTGTTACCTATTTATATTTCTCATAGTCTCATAGCGTCTCTTTTTCTCTCGTAGGGGCTGTGGGTCACCATGGGGACAACCTTGTGGAGAAGATCCTGTCCGTTTTACCTCCCTTGCCAGGTCATGTGACTGACGTTCAGGTGGACATGTGGGAGCTCACACACCTGCGACACAAGTCAGACGTGCAGGGTGTCGTAGCACCTGGCTGCCTGGCACAGAATCAGTAAGAGCATTCACACTGTTCTCACAAAACACTACCAGCATTATCTTACGAGTAATGCATAGATCTTCTACTTATGATCAATAACAATTCAGATACACCTACCATTATTGTGCACTTTTAAGGTATAAAATGAATGATTGTAGCCTAGTTTTTGCTGCAGTGAGTTCGCTGTGAGTTTGACAGATGGAGAAGATTTTGAGCTCAGAACGACTACAAGACAGGCTGAAACTTTTCTCTTGAACAGGTTAGCTACTTAACCCAGGTAATTTATCATAGCCAGTAATTTACTGTATCACAATCACTAGTGTGGCTTACTTGGGATGGGTATTTTAATTATTTTTAAGATTTTAATGTTCGCATCCATATCAGTGGCCTGTGTAAAGCTGGAATAATAAAGCATAGGGTAATTAAGATGGCTAACTAGATTAGCAAAGTTAGCTAAAGTGATCTGGACTATGCTGGCTAACACAGTCCTGTTACAACATAGCAGCGTGTCGTGTCTGATCACTACCTCGGCAGTGACGAGTATGCCGAAAATGTACAAAAACGAAAGTTAGACTCTATACTGACCCGGTTTATCTTTGAATGTGATTAGCTATACATTGAGTAATTTCTTATGTCCATAACGAGTAGCAGTAATTGCAACTCATGGCCAATCCTAGCAGCTAGCTAGCTATTTAGCTGTTTATTTATCTGTCTGTTGTGTAATGCTAGGTACCTGTTTAGTAGAAGTTGAACTTGTCAGTGTCCTCAGCTTGGCAACCTGAGTGAGCTTTGCATCTGTGGAGGGAAGGGCGGGCCAGACAACTCTTTCTGGTGTTTTGAAATTGGGCTGCTGTAGCCATTTCACACGCTCACTCTTTAAAATGAGAGCGTGCAATACAGCACAGATAAGGGGTTGGTATTATATAAATATATCATTTCGTTTACCATTATTGCATAAACAGGTTTGGGTTTGTGTATCAAGGAAACCCCACATTCATTAATTTATACTAATTATTTGTAAACACTACAGACCATTTGAAATATACATTATACTCTGTAATATATCAAAGTTTTCTGTTTGTTTGGCCTGTTTATTAGAAATATTGTTATACATACTGTGTATTCTTATATTACAATGACATATGAATTATGTTGCTAAATATTAAAAATAACATAACGTGATGTAAAATTTCCAACTGTACTTATTTAACACTGGGGCCATCTGACAGTGTCTGCATTTTATTAATATTACTGTATTTAGTACCTTACAGAAGTAAATATTTATAATGCTGTACATTACATTAGCATCATAATTGATTTTAGTGTGGTGAACATCATTATGTCTCTTCATGCAGAGCTAACATAAGTGATCTTCTGAAGGTACTGTGAAAGGTCAGTTTAGTTTCAGACCTATTAGTCTGACCACATTTACTCCATATGTCCAGTTAGGCACGAGTAAGCACGGATAAAGAGGCTTGAGCTCAGTTTCAGGTGTTTTTGGCAAAGCAGCAGCCGCTGAATCCACTTTAAGCGTGACTTTACCCAAAGAAGCCTCGCCAAACCTCTTCAAAATATTTTCACTAGACCGGCCACAATGTGACCTTGTAATGTAGCCCAAAAATGGTAGCACACCATGTCTGGACGTGCAGAGTAGGGATTTTTTTTCCCCACTGATGGATGAAAATTAGTTTAATGTAAGGCGTGATGAAGTTTATAGTCAAAGTCAAAGTGGTTTTTATTGTCATTTCAGCTATATACAGAGTACACAGTGAAACGAAACAACGTTATGGTGCACATAAACACAGTGTAGACACAACAATAAGTGCAACAGTACAAAAGTGCAGACAGACAATACAACACAATACAGACAAAGAATAATAAATAACAAGACAGTGTGCAAATTATGCAGTGTGCAAAAAAGACCAGTGAGGTAGTAATTACCTCTATTACACAGTGTGCAATAGAGTCCAGTGAGGTAGTAGGGTTTTTAGTGCTTTCCATTTTCTGGGGTAAGTGGGGTAAGAGTGTGTGTGCATGTACAGAAAAACCATCAGTTCAGTCTCTGCAGTTGAGGAGTCTGATGGCTTGGGGGTAGAAGCTGTTGCAAAATCTGGTCGTGCTGGACCGGATGCTGCAGTACCTTCTTCTTCCCGAAGGCAAAAGGGAGAACAGTTCGTGTGAGGGATGGGTGGGGTCATTCACAATGCTGGTTGCTTTGCGGATGCTGCGGGTGGTGATGGAGGGGAGAGAGACGCCGATGATCCTCTCAGCTGTCCTCACAATACGCTGGAGGGTCTTGCGGTCAGAGACGGTGCAGGTCCCAAACCAGGCAGTGATGCAGCTGCTCAGGATGCTCTCAATGGTCCCTCTATAGAAGAGACGGGCCTTTCTCAGCTTCCGGAGGAAGTAGAGACGCTGCTGGGCTTTCTTGGCTGTAGAGCTGGTGTTCAGGGTCCAGGTGAGGTTATCTGCTAAGTGGACACCAAGGAACTTGGTGCTCTTAACAATCTCCACAGAGGACCCGTCGATGTTGAGTGGAGAGTGGGTGTGTTGTGCTCTCCTGAAGTCAACAACCATTTCCTTTGTCTTGTCCACATTCAGGTGAAGGTTGTTGACTGTACACCAGTCTGTCAGCCGCTGCACCTCCTCTCTGTATGCTGACTCTTTGGTGATGAGACCCAGTACGGTTGTATCATCGGCGAACTTGATAAAGCTGTTAGAACTGTGTTTTGCAGCACAGTCATGAGTCAGCAGGGTGAACAGCAGAGGACTCAGGACACTGCCCTGGGGGGCCCCCGTGTTCAGTGTGATGGTGCTGGAGGTGCTGCCCCCGAACCGGACTGACTGGGGTCTCCCCGTCAGAAAGTCCAGGATCCAGTTGCAGAGGGGGGTGTTGAGGCCGAGCGAGCTTAGCTTCCTGATGAGGTTCTGTGGGATGATGGTGTTGAATGCTGAACTGAATGCTGATGCTGAACTTATATATATTAAATTTATATTGCTATTTACTTTTGCCTACTTACTTTTGCTATATACTTTTCTGGTTTTACTACATATTATTATTACTAAGACTGGGTTAGTGTTAGCTATGTTGTTGCTTTTCTGTGTCCAAATTTCATGTCTGACAAAAAGAAAGTGAGAAAACATGGAAATTTGGAATAGTTAAAAATGGAATATGGTTTTTAAATTCATAAAACCATAGGAGTTTCCCGTGCGTGCTTTGGCAGATAGATACTCCCATATATGTACCCACAGAAAAAGCCCAATATTTTGAGTAGTGGTACGCTATTGCTCCAGTCATCACAAATTCATCTGTTTGTATTAGAATAATTGCTCTTGTTTGAGAGGAGCTACTGCTGATGTCATTTCCTGTGGACTGGGATGTGGTAAAGAATGAGTCCTGGTTTCTGCTGTGCTCCTTATTCTGTGATTTTTTCTCTATTATGTAAGGTGACTGTGGTGAATTCATGGTTAAGTGAGTGTGCTGTTTGGTTGAAAAGTTGTGTTTTTATTCTATGAGTGCTGTCACTGCACATGGTTAGGGAGTTTTTGACCCTCCTGACCTGAGTTTGAACTCCGGGAACGTTGCTAGTAAGCTGTGTTGATAACGCCATTGTAGAAACACTTGTTCAGCTCTTTTTGTGCTGTGGTTAATCCTTAGTTTTTCTTTTTTCCCCCTCATAGTGCACTTTTAAAAAGCAGGCCTGAGATCAGACTCTTCATGGCAGACGTTTTAACCTGCTCCCAGCTCGGCTCGGGTATCGTGTTTTAGTATTTGTTGGAGTGCAATTACTTTACAAAGCCTGACTTAAAAGGCTATCCCATTACTGCTCAAACCTAAATGGCATCACTGTGGAAAGCATTTTGCGATCCTTTGGATCATTAGTCAGACTTTGGGTTTTGCTGGCAGTGGAGTTTCTTCTTCATTTCTTTCATATAAAACAGGTCATCCGTCTCTCTTCCAGAGCACAGCTCCTCCTTAAGAGTGGTTCAGGTGCAGAGGGAGGAGTTAGTGGCCCGATAACATCTCAGAGATTTGTGTGTGTGAGTTCAGATACAGTAAAAACAACCTTTCGTCCTACTGAAATAATTTTCCTTAGAGAAACACAAAATATACATGTACATTTAAATCTGTAATTACCAAAAACGTGGTCATTTTTAATCCCTAATTGTCTTTTTTAAGAATTGAAGGTGCATGAGAATGAAAATATACATTGTCCTTGTTATATTTGAATCAGAGTTTGGTACATGGAAGTAACAAACCTTGAACCTTGAGCACTATTGTATTACTGTATAGTGAGCCAATTCCCAAATCCTAAAACTTTTACATATCAGCATGGACTCTATATGCTTACACCCCCCCCCTCCTTTTATTTACATAAACCCAGCCTAGTAGCTAAAGGGTTTTGAGGCTATATGCGCCAGCTACTTTGGGGAGTTTGGCTAAAAAGTAAGGCAAAAAACTTATGCTGGCAAATGGAAAAGGAAGAAAGGTGAACCTAGTACCGGTATCAGCAGAGGAAAATGAGGGCAGCACTATGGGGAAGATTGTAAAGCCATTGGATGCGAAACATGTACTAGAGTAAAAGCTAACCAAGCCTTTCTAACCGACTGTCTATGATCTCTCAATTAGCAATGCAATTAGATAGCAAAGACACCCTCTGGTTAAAGTATGTCTGTCAAAATGATTACATTATCCACTTATTGTGCAATCATATGTTCATGATCTGATGGTGATTTTTGCTGAACTTATTATGGCCCAGCCTGAGCTTCTGTTGTGATTTAAATCCACCAATACAAACAGAGCTTATCAGTTTTTAGGAAAAACATTATGTTTCACTCTGAGCCAAAGCAACAGGGTTGTAAAACAATACTGGAAGAAATGTATTGTTACTAGGGGTGGGAATCTCTAGGCACCATACAATTGGATTTTATTATATTTCAGAGGCTGGTGATTAGATAATAAAATGATTATCAATGCATCTTGATGCGTCATTTTCTTCTTTTGTTTCTTTTTTTCATTGCGTGATTACTTGGTACTTGTAAAGTAAAGTGTCTGTAATAGTCCTTAATGAACCTTGATATTAATTAGGCTTTTTGATACTATGTCTATCTATTGAAAAAAAGCATAGTTGTTTTAATGAATCAAATGATTAATACAGAAATCCAGGATTAATGGTGGTTAGGGTAATATTAAAACCAGCTACAAGGAAATTAGAAACCACATATCAGTATAATGTATTTATGGAGCTGGTTTTAATGTTGTGGCTGATCTGTGTTTGATCTATGTATGAAAAGTATTATGCAAAGCTTGTTTTAACACGATAAATGTGCAAGCTACAGTCCGGTATACTCACTTCTGAACAGCGAAAGAGCTAGCGCTTTGCGTGGTTACTGGCTAATGCTTCTCCAGCCTCTGTGCTGGAGAAACTGAAACTCCTGTATAACACTGCAAATAACGCTGAAAATGGAAAAAGGATTTTAAATGCGCCTTATAGTGCGAAAAATACGGTACTTACTGGTTATGACCTTCAAAAAAAAAAACTACTGAAAATACTCTAAATAAACTGCATTACATCCATCAGCATGGATGCGCAAAAGCTAAATGCAGACGCGTGAAGTACAGCCTCCTTATTCACACTGAACAGGCACTTTACTGATATGGGAATAGTGGGCCGATGCCAGTATCCAGTTTGTATGCACTTACCTGCTGATGTCTGCTAGTTGTTTTCCAGATTAAATTTGTTTCAGGCTCCTCCACTGAGAATTTTTCCATTACCTGCTAATTGTCAGCGCTGACAGATTGGGACTGTTGGTAGCATCATGTTTGGACCACTTCAGCACTGTTGTTTGAGTTTGAAAGCTTTCTCTCATGGTTTATTGAGACTGAGAAAACCAACACATGGCAGGCCAGCACCCCTTCACAGCTATTAGCGCATTACAGTACTGAGCACCACTACAGTACCGGACCACCATGGCTGTAAACCGGAGCTGACTGTGAGCCAGATGGCAGAGCGGCAGAGTGAATGAACTGCAAGAGAGCATTGTACCAACACTAAAGACTCTGAACCAAAATCTGTGAACTGGACAAAATGGATTAGAACCAAAGTGCTGGAGCACACAGTAGCTTACAGCACGCAGTCGGAGTTGTGGGATGCTGTTTTGAGTGTTCATATCTGTGAGAAAGGGAGTGTTTTGGGAGAAAGGGATTGCACTGTGCTGTGGTTGAGCTTCCTAATAAAGTAATAGTTTGGCTTTCACCACAGCAGTTAATAACAGAGCATAATTAAGACATGCTTTGTGTGGTTGCTTGAATGGTATGCTATGATAGTATCTTTACAAATGAATAAAATATGTTGAATACTTAAAAAACAGCATAGCAGCATTCCTGAGTCCACTGTTGTTGTCCGTTTTGTCAGAAACCACATATGCAAGTCTGTTTGGGATTAAACTGCTTTTTTATGTTATAAATATATATTACATTTTCATGGCTAAAGTTTCAAAATGTGCCATTGACTCATTAATCCAAACAGCGCATGAACTTGTGACCATGAATGTCATGACTATGTTTGGTGTACAGTTTACTTTTTACTGGCGAACAGTGAGTTGCAACATGCATCATTTATAGTAAAAATAAAAATAAAATGTTGCAAAACTTTAATTTATTTGGTCTTTGAAATCAGCACAAAATTAGAATTATACAAACAGCACATCTAATAGTACCTGCCTTGAAAACTTAAACCTGGGCCAAAGAAAATGGAAGGAATTTTAAATGAAATAGTAGCAAGTATGACAGGTAAGGAATATGGTTTCAGTTTATCAACTCAAACAGCAGTGTCATAATCCAGACATGCTGATTGATGCTTTCATTATTTGTTAGCTACATTAGCCCCATTCCTCTGAAAGTGAGCTTTTGGACATGCCTAGGTTTACCGACAACATGAGGGGGAGTTCAATGGTGTGAATTAGATGTTTTACCAAGTTATTGCTTTAAATTAGGTTTGTTAATGTTAAAGCATTAATGCACAATTGCACATGATTCATTTATAATCAATAAGACACCAACTTCTTTCGTAACCTGTCCCGCCCAGGATTTTTATTTCTGGAGTTGTTCGCTTGTGGTGAGAACATGATCTTGTCTCGATCCAACCAGCTATCAAATATACTTCTTTTTATTTGAGCTAAGCTGCTGGTTTGGTGCAGTTAAATCTGCTATATTAGCCAGATAATATACTGCTATGAACAAAGCATGTCTCTGCTGCTCCATGCTGTTTACACTGAAGGGAGTATGAGCAGCGTTCACTGCTTGCAGCTTCGCTGCACGCCCCATTGAAAACACTGTTTGAAAGCACATCAGCAAATTTACAGCATTCAGTGTTAAAGCAGCTTCACACTGCACAGATATTCACACTGGAACACAGAATCTTCTCACTATATTTACTTTCTTGCTCCTATGCCAGACAGCTCTGACCAATCAGAGGAGACAATGTGCAGAGGGAGAAACACTCCAATTAAGCAAACTCATCAAATGATCTGGACCATAGAAACCAATTCCAAGTGTAAAAATGCCCTTTTGTACTCAGCAAATTAAGTTCTTATTGAGAAATTCTTACTACTAAGCTGAGATGTTTACAATAAATAAACAGTTTATTTTTGTATGTATTCTATGTATTCTTTATTCCATTTCCTTTATCTTTCCTCAAACTTACAAATTTAGACCAATATTTTAAATGACACCACTAACATAAATATAATTACATTTTACATTTCTTACACTCATTCTTTTATTTACATTGAAATAGCCACTATGAGAACTTGCGTCTTAAGAATATCAAGTGCAATTAATCACAGTTAGTCACAGAATATTGTTGTGATTAATCGGATTAAATTATTTAATTAATTGACACCGCTAATCTAAATACATACATCACTATATGGACCAATATACTGGGACCCCTGCTCAGTCATTGTGTCTTCTGAAGTGTGTGCATGTGTTTGTTAGAGAGTGTGAGGCAGTGCTAAATGTGTGTCTGCTCTGTGTCCATCCCTAGTGTTTGTTGTGTCCTCCATGCTTGGGTGGCTGCTGTCATCTGTTTCTTTCCTCCCCCTGTTGCCTCTCATGTGGTTTCAGCTCTGTTTCTCTCTCTCTCTCTCTCTCTCTCTCTCTCTCTCTCTCTCTGTCTCTGTCTGTCTCTCTAGGATGGTAGGAGATGTAGCACTCACTGGAGGAGAACCAGTCTGGTTCCACCCAGTCGGTTCTGTTCACTTTGCTTTAGCCTGAGCTCAGCAGGAGGCTTGATCATAAGACTGTGTGTGTGTATGTGAGTGTGTGTGAGCAAGCATCTAGGGCATGTTTCTTAGTCCTGATGCATTGTGACAGGGCTCAGTTGAGGAGCATTATTTATATCGTTCAAGGTCTTCAGATGTCTTTTATGGAGCAGCTTGTAGGCCTAAGTGCTGGATGAACTCTGCTCATGTAACATGTCCTGTATGAGATGGTGTCCATGATGAAACAATGTTAATCTCATTATTTCTGGTCTCTTAATAATAAAAGTGCCTCATATAAAGACAATACTCGTGTGGATTTCTTCAAAAGTCTACATGCAGTTATGTCTCAGGTAGATATGTAAGTTATCACAGGTGTGCTCTGATTAGGCTCTGAGATTTTCCACAAGAGGGTGTAAAATTGCTTCACAATAAAAAAAAATACATTGCTGCCTTATAAAAAAAGGCTTTCGAAGGATAATTTTGGGTAGTGTACCATTTGGTGAGAGATAGCTGACCAACACACTTGATAGACTTGGATAGACTGCATCATTAGACTGAAAGAGGAAAAGGAAAAAGCCACTAAAAAAAGGATACACCCTTTTATATAATTGGACCGCCTTTAGCTTTGATTGCTGCACACATTCACTGTGGCATTTTTTCAATAAGCTTCTGCAACGTTACAAGACTAATTTCAATCCAGTGTTGCGTTAATTTTTCACCAAGATCTTGCAGCATGATGATGATGGTAGAGTCTGACCACTGCACAAAGTCTTCTCCAGCACATTCCAAACATTCTCAATGAGGTTAAGATCTGGTGTGAAAAATGATTTCATGCTCCCTGAATCACTCTTTCACAATTCCAGCCCCATGAATCCTGACATTATCATCTTGGAATATGTCTGTGTCATCAGGGAAGAAAAAATCCATTGATGGAATAACCTGGTCTATATTCAGTATATTCAGGTAGTCAGCTGACCTCATTCTTTCAGCACATAATGTCACTGAACCCAGACCTGACCAACTGCAGCATCAACCCCAGATCATAGCATTGTTCCCAATGGCTTGTACAGTTGGCACTAGGTATGATGGGTCCATCACTTAAATCACCTCTCTTCTTACCCTGATGTACCAATCACTCTGTAACTGGGTAAATCTGGACACATGACCTTTTTCCATTGAGCCACATAGCCTCACTGATTAGTGGTTTTCTTAAGGTTTTCTTGGAAATGCTCTTACTTTCACTATTAAACATATGCGATTTGATTTCCCCAACTTTTACGTGATCGCCGATCTTGATCATTCAGGACTTTTTTTCCGACCACATTTCTTTCTTAAAGACGATGAGTCCCCACTATCCTTTCAGTATTTAATAATGTGTTGTACAGTTCCTAACCCAATGTTAGTAGTTTCTGCAATCTCATTTGATGTTTTCTCTGCTTGATGCATGCCAATGATTTGACCCTTCTCAATCAGATTCACATCTTTTCCACGACCACAGAATGTGTCTTTCCACATGGTTGTTTAAGAACCAACTCATGAAAAGCAACTCATTGCACCCGTTGGATTTAAATAACTTGTTGCCTACTGAAAGATAATCGCCCATGCAGTAATTATCCAGTAGGTGGCTCGTACCTATTTGCTTAGTTAAATCTAGGTGGTGCCTTTTTTGTTGTTTTGGCCAGGCAGTGTTTATTTTCCATTGATGATTTGATGATTTTCGACAAATCAGTTCATTATCAGTGCATGCTTTCAAAAATTGGGCTTCTTTGCACATTGCAACCTTCTGCAATAGCCAAACTGAAAGACCAGTATTAAGATAACCCTTGATAAGTTCTATTTGGTACTGTACTTGCGTTTTCCCACCTATATTCCAGTCTACTGTGATCGGCTATGTTCCTTCCATCTGGTCATGTAAATGTAATTGGACGTTTGGGTGTTATCCTAGACTCCTATAGCTAAAACCTCTACTGGATTTATGAAAGGGTTTTATTTTGGGATTTTAATAGCGGGTGTCTGCCCTCATTATCATACATTATTTCCCTTTATAATTGTGAAGTGTTATTCATGGGCTGGTACCGGTGGTCACTGGGTTTGGCCCGGCACCCGGGAGACCTCACACACTTCAACCCGGGCAGACTGCTGAATGGAGAGTTATGTTTCCTGACCTGGTGGAGCGTCTGGCCTTTTATACCAGTCTCACGGCTAACACTGCTTATTCAGACCGTACTGCTGAAACCTCCAGGTTTCTCTGTGTTTTTGTGTGTGTGGTTGTGTGAGAAGTGCCAGTGTGTGTCTCTTTGTAATGGTAGCTGCTGTGGGCTGATGTTTTCAGTTGGCTTGGTTTGAGGTAACCCTTTCTCACGAGTGTGTGGAGTCTATGGTACAGTAGGTGGCCAGTGTGTGTTTGTACTTTGATTCAGATGAATAGGAAAAAAGGTAAAGAAGTGGTAGGGGTGGGATAGATATAGTGAAATGTTTGTGTGTATAGGTTTGAGTGGGTTTGAGCCTAGTTGATCAGCTTACCAGCAGCTTGGGGGTCTGCGTAAGTGATTTTTGTACAGTTTTGGGAAACATGCCACCCATGAAGGGATTAGTACATGATCAGCAACTTTACTCAAATGTTTTGTGATACCACAAAGCCATGATTGATTTATTGAACGGGTCTAAAATATACTCAGAAAATATAAATATAAAAAATAATAACTGTCCTCCCATCATTAGACCACCTCCACAAGCCTGTATTGTTGATACAAGGTAGTTTCAGTCCATGTATTTATGGCGCTGTCAATTTTACAGAGTGCTTTCCATATCTGTTCTCTCAGTTCAAACAGTTCAGTTCAGTCTGGTCATTCTCATTGACCTTGCCTCAACAAGGCGTTTCCTCGATGACTGCCTACCACTCCAGTACTCTCTCTCCAGTATTTCACTGTGTGTACTTATTGCTGTGTATGTGGGTCTTCACTGCACGGATGTGCTGGCAGATTCCAAATTCTATTTCTCTGTCCAATACAAGGATAGTGAGTATGGTTATCTTGTCTTGTCATGTCTTGTCTTAAAAGAAAAAAAGATGTTTTCTAATATATGTTATCTGAAATTTTGACTAGTGTTGTATTACTTATATACACCTATGTACCAAAAAGTTATACAGTCATGGTAGAAAGTTTTGGCACCCCTGAATTCCTCCCAGAAAATGATTGCAATTACATGTTTTGTTATATACATGTTTATTTCATTTTTGTGCATTGAAACAACAACAAAAAAAGAGGAAAAAAATATTGGCACCCTCAACTTAATGTTTGATGTCACACACCCATTCTGAGCTATTAAGGCCATTTTAGAATCAGGGGTGTTAGATCTGATATCTCAAGGCTGGATTGGTTTTGTATCTGGACATGACAACCTATCCGCATCGTTTGCTATGTTTAAGAGCTCAGCGTCCTTACTAAACCTTCAGCAATCTTCTTGAATTCCCAAATATCCGTTACTCCAGATTTTATTTTTATTTATTTTGATTTTATTTTATAGAATTAGGTTGTTGGTTGTTGGATTTTGAGTGAAGCAAAACACACATAGAAATCTGAGACTGAGGCATATCTGTATAAATCTGATTGCAATCGCATTTCAAAACTCCAAATGTGGTTTCAATTTTATATATATATATATATATATTTTTTTTTTTTGCAGTCTAGACTATCAAAAAGCAATCTGTGAACAATCTAGATAGGCCAAAATCAGATCTGAGCATAGCTTTAGATCTCCAGGACCAGGAATGAGCACTCCTGCTGTACAGTATTTAACTCTTTGTGAAGAACGTATGTATCCAAGTTGGGAAAACATGAACATTTAAAACATCAGTCATACAGACATCAGTGTTATACAGAACAATGACAGGAATGCAGATACAGAGGGTGGTGGTGTTTGGATGTCTCCGTGTGAGTGTGGAAGTGTGCAGGTTTGATCCAGCTAGCCTGGAGTGATGTGTTGTTCTTGGCTGCAGTTGTTCAACTCCTTCACCTCCCCACACCTAAACAACATTGAACCCCATGCTGTGAGTCCTGCTATACTTTACTTCAGAGACCTTGGAACTCTGCATGCAGGAACATAGGGTGAGAGTGCACATGTGTGGTGAAGAATATGTAGTTCCTAACAACAGTAACTAAAAAAAAAACTTCTCTATTCAATCTGCCTTTAAACTACGGTCAGTACACTTCAGGCCTGGATGCATTTGACGTTTGTGTCTGCAGGAACAGTGATGCTTGGTGGTATATGGAGAGATTGCTATTCTTCACTCGGGAATTGATTTTGATCACTGGTTTCGACACGCTTGACCTACTTTCGAATGTGTCAAAGCTCGGAGTGTTCTCTTTCTCAAAGGATTAGGCCTGAAGGACACAGTAAGAGATACGGTCATGCCTTTCAGCTCTGTGCGGTACACTGTGTTCACCGTGGACCACTGACTGACCAGCGATATATGGGAAAGAGGCGGGACAACGGATGGAGGGAGAGTGCTAGGATAACTGGGAGAGGTTATTTGGAGCTGTGGCAGTGGTCAACGTGAGGAGAAGCAGATAAAGACATTAGAGAGGGGCTGCAGGTCAGTCGTGTGGAATAATAATTTGTCCTCTTAAGTCCTGCTCCCTTGTTTCCTGTGGATGATGGGCAGGTGTGTAGTTGAAGCACGCTGCTGGGGCCTCTCAGGCCTCAGGCCCACACACACTGCTGGAGCGGGAAATGGCTTTCGGGCTTTTCTTTTTGTATTTTTAGGATCATGCTGGTATATTTTTGGAATGCCGTCTGAACTACAATGTCTACAGTTACACACACTGTGTTTTTCTACATGTAAAAGGCCCTTATTATGAAAGAAAAGACCCCAAAAATGAATCTGCCTTCCTTTTATAATAAAATACCATAATAGACTCTCCAGTCTTTGTAATTGTTGCATGCCATCCATAGAGCAAAATTAGCTGCTAAACATTCCGTGTTGATTTATCATCGTTTTGATGTCGCAATCATAAACACAATTACAAATAACAATCTAATTAGCTTTGTTTTTCATAGTGAAGTGATAAGAAGTGTTGTTACTGCAGAAAGTCTGTAGCAGTATTAGTGTTGTAGCATTTTGCTGTTGGAAAAAGCAGTTACAGTTTAATTTTTAAAGCGTACTGTTGTGTATTTTATTATAAAACAGGCTGTTGAGTCTCTTTTAATGTTTTTTTTTTTTTTTTTTCTCATTTTTTACATTATTTGACTTGTCTCAGATTCTTTGAGTTGTCATAGTTCTGCATGAAACTGCTGCCATTACTAAAGAAACCCCCTGCAACCAAGCAAGTTCCTCTCTATAATTGCTTCCCCTCTAGTGTTCCTATCTAGCTTAATTTCATTTAATCTAATTTGTTCTTATTTATTATTATGAGAGGATGCACACAAATGGCTCTTTTACACAGTTACAGTTTACACTGCAACACATTAAACCTTATAGTTTTAAGTCTAAAACGTGGCAGAAATTGCTTCCACATTCACTGCAGCATCCTTTAGCTTATAAAGGGACATAGCATGGCAGTGTATAAAGGAATAACTGAGTATTAAGTAAAGTCTTGCCTTTTCTTTCTAGTATTAAAGGAGAACACCATTAATGAGCTCAAAGTAGCTCCAAATTTCATTGGTAGAATTCTGAGGGCCCTGACATTCAAAATGAGGCACTAAAACTTTAAACGTGCACAGATACTTTATTAGAAAATAAAAATATACACACAGTACCTTAAGGTAGTTCTCCGGGTGCCACCATCTTGAAATTAAGTCTTGATATGTCGACTGACAAGTATTTAAGTAGTAAAAAGTTTTGAGCAAAGTTTATGCCATTATTTGTATGGTGCTCTTAATGTTTTATGCTGAGAGAAACCAGATATTTTCAGTATTAGCTGGAATTCATGCTTTTCTACTGAATTAATTTTGATCTGTTCCCCTATCCTTTCCTACCTATTCGTTTGTGCATGTCAGTCAACTTATTGTGACTTAATTTTAAGGTAACAGCACCTGGAGAACTACCTAAAGGTACTTTGTGTTTAAACAGTGTTTTTAATAATGTTTCTGTGCTCTTTAAAAGTGCCACATTTTAAGTGTAAAGGCCCTCATAATTCCACCAATAAAGTGCGGAGCTACTTTGATTTTGATAATTGTGTAATATTAGCGATTTCTTTTTTCATGGCCAACGCTATGCCCCTATCATTAGCATTGTAAGCCTGTTAAGAGCATCAGCTAAACGTGCTGTATTTCAGAATGCTGAGGGCGAATGGAAGTGGGCTATTCCACAAAAGTTTGTAGTCTTTATCATGTTACATTTTACCTAGTGCTGGACGATATGGCCAAAATTTATATCACGATATATTCCATAATTTCAGTCGATACGATATAATTTCGATATCGACATAAATATTTTGAAGGCCTAAGAAAAACTTAAGTCTTTAAAGCCTCCTTTCACAAAAACTATATAATACTTTAGAAATAAAAAATGGTCAAAATAAACCAGTGATCACTTTTAATCACTTATATCAAAATAAAAACATGACAACTCTGTCAAACACAAGCCTATAACCTATATACAGTACAAGCCAAAGGTTTGGACACACCTTCTTATTCAATGCCTCATGAAATGAAAGAGTCATTAAAATAAAGAAAACGCATTGAATAAGAAGGTATGTCCAAACTTTTGGCCTGTACTGTACATATTACCAATATAAATAACTTTACATTTACAACAGAGGCAAAGCTTCTTATTCTTCCGTAAACAAATTTAACAGATCAAAACAAAAGTGCTTCAACCAGGATAAGGAAAAAAAGCCTTTATATACATAAAAGGAACATGATATCACAGTCAAATAAGCAAACCTATAGGCTTTTATAACTATAAATAACTTAGATATAACATAAACAACAAAAGTGTTTCAGCCAGAATAAAGAAATTTAGGAGATTCTAAAAGGAGATTTTAGATGCTGACCGGAGCGCGGCCGAGTTTCAGCGCGAGAGATTTTCAGCGCGAGAGATTTTAGATGCTGACCGGAGCGCGGCCGAGCTTCAGCGCGAGAGATTTCAGCGCGAGTTTCAGCGCGAGAGGTTTTAGATGCTGACCGGAGCGCGGCCGAGTTTCAGCGCGAGAGATTTTAGATGCTGACCGGAGCGCGGCCGAGCTTCAGCGCGAGAGATTTCAGCGCGAGAGGTTTTAGATGCTGACCGGAGCGCGGCCGAGCTTCAGCGCAAGAGATTTTCAGCGCGACTTTCAGCGCGAGAGATTTTAGATGCTGACCGGACCGTGGCCGAGCTTCAGCGCGAGAGATTTTAGATGCTGACCGGAGCGCGGCCGAGCTTCAGCGCGAGATATTTCAGCGCGAGAGATTTTAGATGCTGACTGGAGCGCGGCCGAGCTTCAGCGCGAGTTTCAGCGCGAGAGCTTTTAGATGCTGACCGGAGCGCGGCCGAGTTTCAGCGCAAGAGATTTTCAGCGCGAGAGATTTTCAGCGCGAGAGATTTTAGATGCTGACCGGAGCGCGGCCAAGTTTCAGCGCGAGAGATTTTCAGCGCGAGTTTCAGCGCGAGAGATTTTAGGGGCCGAATGGAGCGCAGCTGAGCCGTGTTTCTGTAAATAATACATATCGATATGACACAAAAATGATATCACCGTTATTGAAACATTTCTTATCGCGATAAATACCGTTTTCGAATTATTGTCCAGGCCTAATTTTACCCCAACTCCATTTCACACCAGATTTCTCCTTTAACCTCAACAGTATTGCAACCAACTTTTTGACAATACAAAAAGAAGTCTAGAGTATAAACCCCTTAACCTTAGACTTTAGAGTCTTTAAATCAGTTTGAAGTGTTTTTGTTCAGAACTAGCTTCTCTTTACTCTCCTGTCTTGTGTAGTTTCTTTGTGCGAATTCAGTTTTTCTCACTCATGCCATTATTCTTGCACTGCACCACTGTGATTGTTTGTAGTAGAGAGAGGTTTATTTTACCAGAGAAAGAGTGGAGGAGAACCAGAGACTAAAAAACCTGCATAAAGAACTAAAAAAAGAAGCCAAGAAACAAAGAAAGTCTAGGATGGATAGAAATATGGCTGCTCTTATACTATACATTGTTTTTTTTGTTTTTTTTTTACAAGCGTTTATGTTTTACACATATACACAGGTCTTAAAGAACATGCAACTGGTTGGTAGGATAGCACTTTGGCAGCTCGATTTCAGTGGTGGGAGGCCGATAACAAGATTATGAGATCCAGTACATCCAAACACGTAATATTAAACCCCCTGCAGACTTACAGAGTGTACCATATTGGCCTACATGTGTTCTTGAGTGGGTTTGCTCATTTGCGTTTGCGTGTAGGGGGGTGTTAAGGCTTCTCTTCTGTTTCTCTCTTTGGGAGTTCTCTGCTGCTCGGGGAATCTCACATGAACCAAAATGAGGAACAGATGAGAGTATTTGTGTGTGTGTCTGTCTGTCTGTCTGTCTGTATTTCAGTTTGTCTGTCTCGTAATCAAGAAAACATGTGGTCTTTGTCAAAACTGTGTCTTCTTTTGGGCTTTGATATTGTTTGTAGATACGCAATGACGCACAAATTTCAAAATATGATATGCATTGTTCTTTTTGCACTGTGAAAAAATAAAACAGATATGCCAGTTTTTATTTTTTGGTTTAAGTCCATTTATTTGCAGTTATTTGTTGTTTATTTTTGAATGCTTCTTTAGAGAATGATGAATTGTACCCTTGACTTTTTGTTAATGAAAAGAGGGTAATAAACACCTACCGTCTCTTTTCACTATAGCACCGTAGACTTGGGTACTATGAGCACACTGAGAAATGCACAAGGACAAAAACATCCATGTTTTACTCTATTGAAAAGGTCTTACACCAGACTTTAGAACATTTCTGTAAGGGTTTAATTGCATTCAGCCACAAGAGCATTAGTAAAGGCCCTTATATTTGTGATGGTACAGATGTATGTATTTGATGAAGCTTTATCACTTCAGAGATATTGCTTTACACCTTAACCTAAGGCACTTTAATATTGGTTCATCAATAAGGGCTCCATAAAGTAGCTGAATTCAAGAATTAGAATTCATATTTTTGCACTTCTGTTGGGGGCTTTTACTTTTTGGGTGCTTTTAGTTTCATGGTTCCCTTCATTGTCGCTTCCATTAGGTGCTCCTGCAGGGGCTTTCAAGTCTTTAAAAGGAGAATGAAAGAGAGCTGTGATGGTGTTTGATGTTCGTTCACATAAAAGCAAATAAACAAATAGGGGTTTCCAATTTGCAAGGCAAAAAAACACGTTCAAAGGAAATTCTAGACCAATCATCAGTCCTGTTGATTTTATCAGCGCTGGGGTAGAGTATCTATACTCATAACAACCCATGGTTTATAATTACTGTATTTTTTGCACTATAAGGTGCACCGGATTATAAGGCACATTATGTGACACTAGGTAGAAACAGGGGTATCGCTATATTTTCCTTCTAATTTAGCAGGTTTCACCGCTGTGTGGGGTGAGACCTGTAAAGCAAAGATAAGTTAAGTATACAAAACTGTAATTATAAAAAAAATATATGTATGTATTTTAAAGTCAAATGAGCTCAAATGAAATCTCAAATCAAATTTCCAGATTTCCACTAAGGCTGGGTGCAGCTGCATTAGCATTAGCCTTATTATAGGCCTTAGCTACAGGCCTTTAATATTCACCTCTGAACAGCAAAAGAGCTAGCACTTAGTGCTGTTAGCAGCTAATGCTTATGCTGCTCCAGCAGTGCTAGCCGGGGTTAGCAGCAGGCTACAGGCCAATAATACTCGCCCCTGGTTAGTGGCTACACTGCTACTTACAACCTGACTGATAATATTCATACTTAACGCGTATGAGATTTTTGGGAAAAGTTAAGGAATATAGTGCAAAAAATATGAAAGCAGATTTGTTTTTTTGGAAGGGCCAATTGCAGAATATTTTATATGCTAAAAACATTGAAATTCCGTAGCCTGTGTGTAGCTTTTCCAGAAGTACAGTTTAATCATCATTTTAGTCATATAATCTGAATCTCATCTTCTGCTCATAAGACTGGCCCTGAACCTGTGTGGGTGTGTGGGCGCGTGTGTGTGTGGGTGCAGGAATAAATGAATATGTCTCTATACGTGTAAAATGGCATCTAGGTAAATGTATTCTGTCTCTGATTGGATTGAACTCTGTACATGGTGTGTGTTAGTTTGAGTGCACCTGGTCAGAACACTGCAACAGTTGAGCGAGTACACACACTGAGCAGTGTTAGCAGTGTGTGTTTATGCACTGTAAGCCCGGATAAGTTGAGTTTACTTAAAAAATTTGAGGAAACCGGTTGCCTTAAAAAAGTTAAGTAATGGGCAATGAAAACTTAAGTTAACATAACTTAAAACATCAAGTTAATACAACTAAATTGTAAGTTGATTTAACTCTTTTGTTTTTGTTACACCAATTCATTTGCCCTACAATTCTACTTAGTATCTTGAGTTACAAGTAAACAAAAGTTTTGATTTCTTCTTACTTTCCTTTTTTATTAAACGTTACTTAAATATTTTTATAAATATTCATGGAAAAAACAGAGAAAAACTCGCGGAGCCGGCGGATGGAGCTCGCGGAGCTGGCGGGAGAAGCTCGCGGACCTGGCGGGAGAAGCTCGCGGAGCCAGTGGGAGAAGATCGCGGAGCCGGCGGATGGAGCTCGCGGAGCTGGCAGGAGAAGCTCGCGGAGCCGACGGGCTCGCGGAGCTTGCGAAGCCGACGGGCGAAGCTCGCAGAGCTCGCGGAGTCGATGGGAAATGGCAGAAAAAAAACTTTTTTTTTGCATTTAAACCTGCCCTTTTCCCAGCTTGCTGTTGGTGAGGCGGCGGGCGAAGCTTTGCGTCCTCCGTGCCTCTGCAGTCTAAACTGCAAGGCGGGAAAATGTGGGCAGCTCAGTGGACCAGTCACAGCTGCCGCTCTCCGTGTCGCTGAGCTTGCAAGCCTGCCCGCCGTCTCCGCGAGCTTCTCCCGCCGGCTCCGCGAGCTACGCCCGCCGGCTCCGCGAGCTTCTCCCATCGGCTCCGCGAGCTCCGCCCGCCCGCTCCGCGAGCTTCTCCCATCGGCTCCGCGAGCTACGCCCGCCGGCTCCGCGAGCTCCGCGGGCAGGCTCGCAGGCTCAGCTACACGGACAGCGGCAGAGCTTCGCCCGCCGCCTCACCAACAGCAAGCTGGGAAAAGGGCGGGTTTAAATGCAAAAAAAAGTTTTTTTCTGTCAAATAACTTAAAAAGTTAAGTCAATCAGTGCAAAAACTTAAAATGTTTAGTTTATTAAACTAAAAACTATTAACACGTTTAAATACGTGCTGAAATGAGTACAATATACTTACATTTGACAGTAATGGACTAAAACTTAATAATTTATGTACATTGAATATACATTTTTAATTAGAAATAAAATCCGGGCTTACAGTGTGTAGAACACTCTTCATGTCTGCACACAGGGCAAGATGTGTGTTTTAGAAAGCTGATGACTCTTTGTTTACACAACCACCCGCCTTCTACCACGAGAAGGCGGAGGCCAATGGCCTTTGAAGTTGATTGACAGGCGTGAGTGAGCTGGCTTTTCAGAGAGTTCTCTTGTTTGCGTAAAGCGTCTTGACACTGTTCTGTCTTCTTTTATGCATCTTAATGTCAGATGGGAACCTAGGGGAGTGTGTGTGTGTGTGTTTGGGCTGCACAATGTGTAGGTTCAGCATCATCATTGCAATGTGTGTATGTGCAGTAGTTACATTGCAAAACACAAAAAATATATATATTACAATCTTTGATATATATTACAAGTCTTTTTTTTTTTGCCAATATCATGCAGCTCCTGTGTGTGTGTGTGTGTGTGTGTGCCAGGCATTGGCTTAAAGGGGTATAAACCCACCAGTATTGAGCTGTGGAGCAGTGGAACTGTTCTCTTTGGAATGGTACTACTCCACTCAAAATACTTTTGGGATGTGTTGGGGGTAAGGTAGGGTGGTGATTATCCAAAATCTGGTGCAATGCAATCAAATATTCAAAGCAATGCGTACAGGCTTATAATGATTTCTTTGCTTTCAGAGTAGTTTTCACTACACACCCCATACCTGCACTACAGTTATACTCCCACTTTCATACACACTTTAATTCCCCATAAAACTGTGAACTTAAAGAACTTTGATGTACGCACTCATTTACTTTACCAGCCTTAAGTTATTATACTATATTTGCACTACTGTTTATATGGGTTCTGTTTATACTTGTACTGTCATTCTATCTTAATCACCCCCCATCACTATTGCACTAATGTCTTCTGTCTCACGTATGTCTATTTGTGTCCTTGTTGTATTGTACATATAGTGTCTCCCATTGTTTTATATTTATAATCTTATTTGCTGTACTTACTGCAATTTTTTGGGAAGGAGAGTAACATAATTTCAATTCTTTGTATGTCCTGTACATATGCTATATTGACAATAAAACTACTTGACTAGTTTGAAAAAAATATAACTTCTCTTCTCTTCTCTTCTCTTCTCTTCTCTTCTCTTCTTTTCTCTTCTCTTCTCTTCTCTTCTCTTTGGAAGCCCATTCCCGCCACCTAAAAAAATTAAATAATCACATTGTTTTTTATTATTATTAAGTATACCTCTCATCTCATTATTTTGAGAGGAATTTATTTAAATCATTATTTTGAGATACAATTTGATATTTTGAGATACTAGGTCATTATTTTGAGATAGTAAGTCATTATTTGAGATACTAAGTCATTATTTTGAGATACTAAGTCATTATTTGAGATACTATTCGATATTTTGAGATACTAAGTCATTATTTGAGATACTATTCGATATTTTGAGATACTAAGTCATTATTTTGAGATACTACTAGACAGTACTAGACAGAAGCAGGTGAGACAAAGATGCAAAATAGATACTATGATTAAGGACTACTTTAGACGTGGATTCACTAATCATGAAATATTGGTGCTTTTAGA
Organism: Astyanax mexicanus; assembly: GCF_023375975.1. Lineage (NCBI taxonomy): Eukaryota > Metazoa > Chordata > Actinopteri > Characiformes > Acestrorhamphidae > Astyanax > Astyanax mexicanus. Next base: position 64,780,505 of record NC_064408.1, read on the forward strand.
GGAATCACACAATATCAAAATAAGCCTCCGGACCTTTAAGAGTTTTTTTTTTTTTTCCCTAAAAGCAAACACACTTACTATCAAAATATTAAGAAAGTATCTCAAAGTAATGACTTAGTATCTCAAAAATAATGAGATTGTATCTCAAAATAATGATGTAGTACCTCTAAATAATGAGATAGTATCTCAAAATAATGACCTAGTATCTTAAATAAAAGTTTACTTAATAATAAGAACAAATGTGCTAGATTTTTTTTTTTTGGTGGTGGGAATGGGCTTTCATACCTTTTTTAATCCTTTTGAATAGTTTTTCTTGAATCTTCTCTTCTTCCCCCTCCCCTTTCCTCTCCTCCCCTCCACACATGCTGTCTCTCTCTGTAGTGGTCAGGTGTCTTGGCCTGCTGTAGATGAGTAAATGAGTGAGTGATTAGATTACAGAGTGGCTGTAATTGTGGTGTAATTGCCTGGGGTTGAATGCAGCTGATCATTTCTCCAATGTGAGTGAGGAACACCCGGTGCCTGCTGTTGGTAAACAGAGCCATAATGAGCAGACATGTTTATTAGTTATCGTGATAAAGCGGCCTGCCAGCCCAGCAGTACTTTCTGTTCACTTCAACAAGCCTTAAGCTGTGCACAGAAGACGGGCTAAGACCTCACAGAACAAGAAGCGTGGACATATGGCTGGATGATATGACAAAAAATATATATCACAATATATTTCTTAATTTCGGTTGATAACTACACACTTCCGATATCAATATGAACAGTATAAAAGACACACTGATAGAGCTGCGGGGTGATATGGTAAAAAATGACAGTATATCACAATATTCAAAGATTATGCGCTATTCATATGCAGAGTATCATAATATCTGGGTTATGGATCGCAGCTGAATGTAAGCTGCACCCTCTTATTGAAAAAAAAAAAAAGATGTACATATACAGGCCACACCTGACTAAAAGCCTCACCTGACTACCTGACAACCTGCACTTTTATTTAAATAGGCTATGTACACAAATAACGTTACATACCACAAACTGTGCTGCGACATGGTGTAAAAAATACAGTAGCCTTCCAGGGAAAAAAAGTCACAGGAGTAAAGTCGTAATATTAAAAGGAAAAAGTAGATTAATTACTATACTATCTTGGTATTTATCCGCAATAAACTCACATGAAAGCATATATAAAGATAAATTGTGAAGGAATAGTCAATATCTTAAAGGAGGACGAAATGGCGGACTGTTAAATAGCTTGAGATGACACATCAAAACAGGAAGTGGACACATCTTGGTGTTGCTAAGTGTTTTTAGGAGGTTATAATAGATGAAAACTATTTACCTATTGGCTTGTATGAGCTCCGCCTTACAGGAAATCGTCCATTTTGAAAGATGTCTTATTTACTGCAGAGTGAGGTAGGCATTATATGAGTTTACTGGTTTGTCAAAAGGTAAATGTGATTAATTGCACGTTTTGTGAAAAATCACATCTAAGTCCAACTTTCACCGTTTTCTTGGTTTGGCCTGGTACAACTTGCGCTGACGAGGGGACCCCTCGTTAAAAATTGAATTTATACATCATCACAAAACATAATATTGTGGTAAAATTTTCCATATGCCTCTGGACAGGGTTCCCGCGGGTCCTTAAAAAAAAAGTCTTAAAATTTCTTAAATTAAAATTGGGGTAATTAAGGTCTTAAATTATCTTGAATTTATTGGAAATGTGCTATAGGTATTACATTTTCACAGTGGCCCACCATGATCATCTATTCGGGAAGAGAACCAACGTTAGTGGAGAGCTAGTTAACATTAGCGGCAAGCTAGCTAGTTATCCAGGAGAGAACTAAGGTTAGCGGAGACCTAGCTAACATTTGCAGCAAGCGGAGAGCTAGCTAACATAAGCGGGGAACGGAGAGCTAGCTAACATTAGCGGCAAGCTATGTATGTCATCAAGGAGAGAACTAAGGTTAGCAGAGAGCTAGTTAACATTAGCGGCAAGCTAGCTAGTTATCCAGGAGAGAACTAAGGTTAGCAGAGAGCAGCAATCGGATAGCTAGCTAACATTAGCGGCAAGCTAGCTGACATACTGACCTTACCGGCGAGTTAGCTAAGCTACTGGGAATAGAATTAAGGTTAGCGGAGGTTTCCAATACAATAAATTATTTTTTTCCCAAAGAATTGATGACTACATTTTGGGGTCTTAAATTATATTATCGAAGTTCTAAAAAGGTCTTAAAAAACATTAAATTTGACTTTTAAAATGAGTAAAATCCTGCTATAAATAAATACTATATGTCAATTTAATTAAAACGTAACTTCGATGAGTTCAAAGCCGCTCTTGTATACATTGTATGTATGTTTTTTCTTAAATTTAATCTTATTGTTTTTTTATTTTTAATGTACTTTTCCTCTCTTTTCCTTTTATTGTTTGCGCTGCTGAAACAATGCAATTTCCCCGAGTGGGATAATAATAAAGGCTATCTATCTATCTATCTATCTATCTATCTATCTATCTATCTATCTATCTATCTATCTATCTATCTATCTATCTATCTATCTATCTATCCATCCATCCATCCATCCATCCATCCATCCATCCATCCATCCATCCATCCATCCATCCATCCATCCATCCATCCATCCATCTATCTCTTGGTTAGGTATCTACTGACAATGACTTAAAAATCTGACCGTGAGAAATTCATAAAACAAACAATCAAACAAACAAAGAAAACATCATGGAAAACATAGCACTGGAGAGCCTTAACTTCAGCAATGTTAAAAGCAAAAGAATATGTGATATGTGGTCTTCTACACACAGCACACAGATGATGTCGTACTCTCGATCATTAAAATGAATAAATGAAATAGTGATGTCTGTGTGACCTTGTGTAAAAGTGATTTACTGCTGCTTACTCATAGCAAATCTGCACAGGTCAAGGAGTGCAATGATGCTTGTGCACTAACACACACGTCCGGTTCTGCATAAAACACTGTTTCACATCACAGCGCAGGTCATTACTGCGACTGTAATGACATTCTGAGAATGACCGCATGATGACCGTGCAGCTGTGTGTATGTAGATATGTGCAGGCTGAAGATTTGATGGCTTTCAGGAACATTTTCTCAGTTATAGTCTTCATTCTTAAGAGCTCTGTCATGAATTTCCAGGAACAAACCTCCCTCGTTCCCCCTCACACACACACACACACACACACACACACACACACACACACACACACACACAGGGTGAAGGTTGAGGGGCACAACTAAGAAAACAAGAAGAAGGTGGACATACTTGACTTGACATCTTCACCTTCTGAGGGGCAACAGTGCCCTCCTTAGGTGAGACACTGAGTATGTAACGAAACACACACACACACACACACACACTGAGTAACATATCCCCCTTGGTCAGAGTGTGTAGCCTGCAGAGAGCTGTAGGAGAGTAAGAAAAGGAAAAAAGGGGGTTGGTGAGGGAGTTTTTTGGGGGTAAATTGGAACCATACTACATTTCCACTGCATTACATCTGGACCCCTCGCCTTCCTGGAATACACGCCTCCGTAGAAACACGAACAGACACCCACACACCAACACACACACACACACACATGCATGTATATAAGTACATATGACACATAGGGTCCAGTCTTAAGTTTGGTATTTAAACCATGCTGAATATGTGTGCATCTGTGTGTGACATGCAAAGTGATCTGCACAGGAAACTACTCATCTTACCCATGTTACACACACACACACACACACACACACACTATATTAGAAACACACTGCCCTACATATACATTAGCCTGTCTGCAGTTTTACAGTACGTACAGTATGCATACAGTGTAGTATGCATCTTAAATGGTATAATACAATGCAATTAACATTAAATAACATTAACAAAGCGTAATGGGAGTAGTGCACACTTGACCTGGCCAATATTGTTTGGATATATCTGGTCAAAATATCTGTTACTAGAAATAGACAATTGTAGTCTCACTTTGTAGCCAATAATTAAAGATCTGCATTTGTCTCATAATGAAATTAATCTCTCTTAAACCATTTTATACATTCTGTATTGTTTTCATAGAAGGTACATAGTGATTTAAGTAAATATTGTATCATTTATCATACATATTGTGTATGCTGAACTATTCGTAGTAGATTCTGAATCAATTAGTATAGACACTGAATCATTTGCAGTAGATATTTAATCATGTGTAGTAGATACTGAATCATTTATAGTAGATACTGAATCATTTGTAGTAAATACTGAATATTCTTAGTAGATACTTAATAATTTGTAGTAGACACTGAATCATGTGTAGTAGATACTGACTTGTGTAGTAGATACTGGATCATGTGTCAAAGATACTAAATCATTTTAGTAGACACTAAATAATTTCTAGTAGACACTGAATCATTTCTATTAGATACTGAATCAAAAATTTACTGAACATACTGAATTACTAAATTATTAGTTATTATTAGTAAATTACTAAATTAAGTAGCTTCTGATTCATGTAGTGTGTATAAATGAGTCATTTACATTAAATGCTAAATCGGTATTGATGTATTGGACACAGAATATCTATTAAATGTGCCTGTAAATCAGTTCTAAAATATACTGAAACATTTAGTGTAGATACAGAACAATTTATTGCTGCCAGTTTTGTTTTTAGATACTAAAAATAGTAGTTACTGAATAGCTGAATGAGGTTAACTGAAGTAAAATAAATAAATAAATAAAAACACACTCACATTAGCACACACTTCTGTAGCAGTGGGCAGCTACCTCAGAGCCCAGGGAGCAATTGAGGGTTAGTTGTTTTGCTCAAGGGCACCTCTGCCATGAATGTCAGGAACAACAGTGTTTTTTTTATTAATTCTAATTAACCAAAAACAAGCAGTGTGAATTAGAGTTGCACGGTGTACCGAAGGTTCGATTCTTTTTCGATACTACGTCATCACAAACGATTCGGTTCTTTAGCGTTCGATGCTTTCGATACTGTATATAGCCCAGTCACTAGCTTCAAATGAGTCAAATTAGTAGGCGCGATTTGATTCAGTTCATAAGAAAACTGATTCACACCGCAGCAGTCGGTGTGGCAGGATTCAGATAAACTTAGTGTTCTGAACAAATGAATCGATTCACGCGCAAGCCAGCAGAGCAGCAGCGAGTGTAGAATGGCGACGGCTAAAATAACAGATGTCTCTCGTCCGCGACTTGTGGACAAAACGGGCGCGAGGAGTGAAGTGTGGGAAAATAGTCTGAGATGTAGGCATCTGTTTTTTATTGATATTTTTATTTTTAAATAAAATAACGAAAACTGAAAGTGAAACTAAACTACTTTATTAGCGCTGTTTTCACTCCCGCAGTTGTACAGCGGGGGGTGTTGTGCCGATTCTGTCCGCGAAGCGGGAGTCGGATTCAGTAGCGGATTCGGCACAAGCGCGGCGGCACCTCGCAGTCCGCGGTGTTCGTTGTAAGCGCTCGTGCTAGCCGCAAAATACGACAGAAAACACTGAGGGAGCTGCAGACTTATGTGTGGGACTAGAATATGAGCACAAGGAGATCAAAGAGAGCCTTTACCTGTGAGTAGCTCACATCAGAACACGCAAATCTCTCTCTCTCACTCTCGCTGTGTCTCTTTCTCTCTGTCTCTCTCTCTCTCTCTCTGTCTCTCTCGCACGTGAACGCCTCCGCGTTTGACCTGCAGCACTGTGTTTAGCTGTTCTTAAAAATCATTTTAATTAAATAATAGTTCTATGCTTCTATGTTACAGTGTTATTTAACATAATAGCAGACAAGCACCCTGATCTCTACAAAGAGCTGAGAAGTCGACAGGTTAGTGGAGTTAGTCAAGATACACTCTGACTGTAGCTTTACTAAGATTTACTAGCGACTGCTTATTAAAAACGGTAAACGGTTGATTAATAAAACGGAGCAGTGAGTGTTAAAATGAACATAACATTGTAATGTTCTTCTGTCTCTTTATTTTCCTTATTCAGAACTTAACTTCTGCCCGCCCGTCAGGTTCACATAGTCAGGCTACCATTACCTCTGGTTTTAGTTTTAGTTTTTAGGAAGTGTTTAGATAATTATGTTATAGTTAAGGTTATAATAACGAAACTTGTTTTTTGTTCAAATGTTTCATTTTAGAATAAAAACGTTTGCACCGATTGTTCAGTGTTCAATCCAGTCAAAAATAAACATTTTATGTTCAGATATTTTTATTGTTTTTTTTTTCTTCCAAGTATCGTTTTGGTATCGAGAATCGTGATACTACAGTTGGTATCGGTATCGAAGTCAAAATTTTGGTATCGTGACAACCCTAGTGTGAATATTTCATTAGTAACTCCATTGCTATTTATTTTATTAATATTTCGTGCAATGCAATCATTACTCTAACAGGTAATGATTCAATTAGGTTAATTCACTCGTTTTTCCTAAAAAAAAATTTAAAAACCAACATATAAAACACAATAGTTTTATATAACTTTAAAACATAACTATTTTTCATAGATCTTTAAACTTTAATAAAAGGAGGGTTAAAGAGGCATCAGCAATTATATAGCAATGCTGATATAATTCCAGGATCATCTTCCTCTCTTCTTCTCTTCTTTTCTTCTTCTCTTCTCTCTCTCTCTCTCTCTTTCTCTCTTTTTCGCACTCTCATGTGTGTCTGACTCTAAAGTGCCTCTAAAGTTCAGCGAGATGGTTACGTGTTCCCTTTTGTTGCTGGTTATTATTTGTGCTTCTTTTTATTCAGGCTGAACTCGCATAACCTGAAAGCGCTTGAAAGAAAATGAGTGTAAAACGGCTTTCATTATTTTACCTCAAGCTATTTTTCTCTGTTCAAAGTGGCGTCTTTGGCAATCACCAAGTGGCGTCGATGGCTTAGTCAGCGGGTGACATTTTGCAACATCAGACCCCTTTGCCCCCTCCTCCTTTCTCTCAATTCTCTCTCTTTTTCTTTCTGTTCTTTTTCTTCTACGTGCACATAAAGCAGCCTCAATCCACCCAGACTAGACTTGTTAGCTTTTTTTCAGATTCCTCCTCCTCTTCTCATATTTTTGTTGAAGTGAGGCTGAGGTGGAGCAGCTCGGCTCTTGTTTTCTTTTCTCTCGTTCTTTTCGCATAATTTTTTTTTCAGAGTGGCAGTGTTTGGCGGAGTCGGGGTCTCTCTCGGACGCTGCCAGGACCCTGTCTGGAACACATTAAAGCTGTGATCCAACACATGGCAACAGTTAGCAAAAGTGAGAAAGAGAGAGAGAGAGAGAGAGAGAGAGACAGAGTAAGAGAGAGAGAAAGAAAAACACAGCAAATGTAACATTTGGGCTGTGTCAGTGAGACTCACCCTCGTCCTTCTTCTGATCTGTGTTTTTTTTTTTAAACTCTCTCGCTTTTCCCGCTTTCCTGCCCTCTATTTCACATCCCCCCACTCCCACTTCTCTCTGTTCATTTTTTCTAAACTTCTACCCCACCATCATTTTCCTCCATCTCTTTTCCTCACATTTCATCTTTTTTTTTTACTTTTTGCTTTTTGTTTCTCTGCAGTTCCCCTTCTCTTTCTCTCTCCCTCTCTTTCTCTCTCTTTATCCTCTCTCTCTTTTTCTGTCTCTCTCTTTCTCTCTCACTCTGGTCTCTTGCTTTTTTCTGTCTCTGTTTTCTTCTCTCACTGTTTCTATTTAAACAGAATAGCGTTTTTTTCTTGTTTTTCTTTCTCTTTTCACTCTATTTCTCATTTACCCTTTTTTCCCATCTTCTTTTGCTCTCTTTTTTCTCTTCCATCTTTTTGTTAATCACTTCCTCCTTTGTCCATCTTCTTTGTGTTTGAGTCATTTTTACCTCTTTTTCTTTCTTTCTAACTCATCCTTTCTTTTATTTTCATCTTATCCCTCTCTCATGTCTTTTTTACCTTTCTTTCACTCGATTTCTTCTTTGTGCATCTAAGTTTTTTTTTTACTCCTTCTTCCCTTTTCTCTCTCTCTCTCTAGCTCTCTCTCTATTTCTCTCTCTCTCTCTCTCTCTGTTTTCTTCTTATAAACACACTCTAATGGTTAACTGAGTGAGTGTGAGCTCTGTTATATGACAGGCTGCACACCCTCACTCTCCTTTAATGTGTGTGTGTGTGTTTGTGTGTGGGAGTGATAGAGAGATTGAAATCTGTATGAGGGAGGCTGATGATTAAGTATTAATTGACTGCTAATGTGACAGAAGAGTGATGTTTTCTGAATGATGTTCATGGAGCTCCTGTAGATAAAGTCTGTTTAATAGTGAAGGATAGATCAGATTCACAGTGATGGATGCATGGCAGTGAGAGAGGGTACTCCTGCTCTTTTTTTACACATTAAACTCTGTTTTTATTGCTGATTAGCTGATTATCCTTTAGCTGATTAAATGTCTCTTTATGTAACATTTATTTTTTGCTGTTGAATGCTTTAGGCACACTTTGATATTTTACATTTCAATAGTCTACAAAATTATATCAAGCATGATTTTCATTCATATTATGTTAGCGTTTCACAAGAGTTAATAATGTATCTACCAGTAGTCCCATGTAACCAAAACATATTTAAAATTGAATTTTGCTTCAGCAAACTCATTCTAGAACATTCTGACCAAAGGAAATGTGGAAATTCCCATATGACTGAAAGAGCCGACTGGAGCAACAGAAGTTAACCAGTCAAAACTGTGCAACTTGGAGTAGATCAGGCTGTGAAGTGCTTCGGGCTGTGATGTCTTGGTGCTCTCCTCTGATAAATGATACTAAATGAATTAATTGGGAATGTGTTGTTAATATAATGATAAAAGATGGTTGATTTTTCTAGATTAAATTAAATCAAGGATGGGTTTCCTGAAGTATTTTAGAACAGAGATGATTTATTTATTTATTTATTTATTTTTTATTTATTTATTTATTTTTTTTCCCATTTTCTCCCCAATTTACACGGCCAATTATCCAACCCACTCATTAGGACACCCCCTTTCACTAGTGATGCCCCCACACACCAGATACATAAAGTCAGCCACCGCTTCTTTTCGAGCTGCTGCTGATGCAGCATTACCAAGCAGCCAGCACGCTTGGAGGAAAGCGCAGCGGCTCGGTTCTGATACATCAGCTCACAGACGCCCTGTGCTGCAGACATTACCCTAGGAGTGATGTGGGGAGAGAGCGCCATCTACCTACCCAGAGGGAGCAGGGCCAATTTTGCTCCCTCTGAGCGCCGGCAGCTTGATTGCAAAGCTGCATGAGCGGGGGTTCGCTCATAGTGGCAACGCTTTAGACCGCTGGACCACTCGGCAAACACAGAGATGATTTTTAAGTCTCTTAATAAAGCACTCTCTACCAGGGTTGATCTTCCCACTAAGAAGTGGCAACAAAATATTAATTTGTGAAAAGTCTGTACTCTTAAGTGTAAAATTCTGTCATATATTTAGGCAGTAACTAGTAAAAAATCTGTTACTGGAAGTAGGTAAACAAGTAAAAAAAGGACATATCTTTTATGTAAAAAAAAAAAAAAAAGGAAATGTTTGGGCATCCCAAGCAATTTGACCTCCTAATGATTATTACTGAGTTCTTTGGCCTCAATTATCACAATTCTGTCTACAGCTATGAAAAGAAAAGGCAAAAAAGTTAGATAAAGATATTATATATGCTGTAGCCATGTAACCAGTAATTAAGAAGAAGTAGTTAACAATAACAGTGGAATTAAAATTGATTGAAAGATCAGGGAAGGCCAGATTACCAGAAAGTCCGATCTGAGCCTGAAGTCTGATGCGTTTCTGGAAACAAGTGCTTTTATCGGATGGTGTTAAAATAGATCTTTGAGACAATGAATACAAGAATAGCTACAGAATTTCATAAAATAGAAACACCTCTCCAACTTAACTTGGGGTTCTATGAAATACTGGGAAATTAAAGCAAACAAGCATCACACGAACTGTAAAAAGCTGAAATGAAAAATATGGCTTCTACAGTAGGACAGTGATTTAAAACACACGTTAAAATCCACAATGGACTCTCTCGATATAGGTAAGAGCTGAAGGTTTGTCATGGCCCCCAGTGTCCTCCAACCTAGACATCATTGAAAAACCTAGAACTCGAGTGCTACTAAGATGTTGATCCTTGTTAATATCATAGCAACTAATTGCCAAATAAAGGACCTTGCTCTTTTTGGATTGGTATCAGAATGATGCTCTAGCCTTGTTTGTAGGTAATTTTCTCTGTTGTATATTCCAGACATACTTTAATTAGCTGTCCTAACATTTCAATAGTTTACAAAATGATATCAAGCATGATTTTATTCATTTTATGTAAGCATTTCACAAGCATAAATCATTTCTTTATCAGTGGTCCTATTTAGCCAAAGCATATTTAAAACTGAATAGTGCTTCTGCAGACTCATAGAACATTCTGACCAAAGGAAATGGGGAAATTTCTATCTAAATCTATCTATCTATCTATCTATCTATCTATCTAAATATATTAAGCAGCAAACCAACACTGCTTCCCCGCTTCACTCCACTGCACAGTGAATCCACATTAACTGCTGCCGTCCTTGTGGAACTCATGAGGGCTGCAATTGAGACAAGGTTATTAGTGACCCATGTTGACCCATGATTGACTCTCAAGACCTCTGCTCCACAGGTCGGCGACAGCCCGGTTGCTATGGGAGATGATGCTAGTTGCTAAGCAGAAGGAGGCGGTGATGGAGGTGAGGAGGCAGCTGGTGGAGGCGGCCAGTAAAGAGAACCTGCCAATCAAAATGAGCATGGGTATGGCCATACACCTCCACACGGTACCGAGCAGAAACACACACACCTGTAGATTAGTTCTCTTGGTCTGGATGAAAGCAGAAAATGATACATTGGTATAAAAGGCTGCATGTGAAAAGTATTTAATGAATAATTCTTCGGTTATTCTTAAGAGATTTCATAATATTAATAATCATATTTTTTTTCTCATACTAGTTTACTATTTTTTGGACACAGTATGCATTTCAAAGTATTTTATTGAAATATACACTACCTGGCAAAAAAAAAAAAAAAAAGAATCCTGACATTGTTATCTTGGAATATGTCCGCAAAAAAAATCCAAAAGAAAAAATCTATTGTTGGTATAACCTGGTCTATATTCAGTATATTCAGGTAATCAGCTGACCCCATTTTTTCAGCACATACTGTTGCTGAACCTACACCTGAACAACTGCAGCATCAACCCCTCATCATTTACTTACTTAAACCCAGGTGAAGACTTTTTTGGGGGGGCAGTTAGTGTACATACCTCAGTGTTAACAGGTAACCTCTGGTTTATATCATAACAACCCTTTAAATGGTTATAACGTGGATTATTTCTATCAATAGGGTAATATATAGTTAAGGAAATCAGTGACATGTCAGTGTAGAGTAACAAAAATTATTCAAGTGATTTATATCATGTTCTCTCCTGGTTTTGCGTCTCATTGTCTGTCCATGTGTTTATTTACCTTTTGCACATACCCTATGCTTATCCTGTGTCTCCTCCCCTATTGCTCACCTGTTCATTTGTAGTTCCGCTCCCTGTTCCCAGGTGTTTCCTGTTCCCAATCCTTGTCCGTTTGTATAAATAGTCCCCTTGTACCTGTTTTTCCCCTATCTGTGGTTGTACGTCTACCGTTAGTCAGGTCCCGTGTTATATATTGTTCTCTGTTTCTTTTGTCTTAGTTTTTGTTTTTTTGTTTATTATTCAAATTTCAATAAATAATCACACGGCTCATTTCTGCTCCTACCTGACAATTTATATAGGCTGTAGCAACAGGCTGCAGTGTAAAGGCCAATGTATACTTTTACGTCAAACCTACGCCGTAGCCTATGCTTATCCAGCGAGAGTGCGATACACAGCAGAGCTTGTTTATACTTCTGCTTGCGCGTATCAGCGGCTCTGCATTCTTCTGCAGTTTAAACTGCAAAGGCGAAAATGCGTGGGCATGAATTTGAGGACTGACAAGCCAATCACAACTATTCTCCAGCTGCAGGTTGCTCTCCAGAGGAATTCATTGCCTTCTTATGGTGGTGCACTATTTTAACACATTATTTAGTGTGGTAGTGTGTGGTTTGGGGCATAGCCCCCGTTTTAAGTGAGCGTTTACAGTGACTGCAGTATTGAAGACCAAAAAACAAAAGTTTACCCTGTTTATCTTGTGTGTTTCAAACTACTTTGGGATTGAACTCAATGGCGACACATGCTCTCTAGAGGATTGCAGCTTATACTGAATAGGAAAAACTTGCCACAAAAAAAATCAAATTAACCATGTCTAGTTAAACACAAATCTGAAAAACATTATGCTTGGGGTACTTTTACAATATTCATTACTGTAACAAAAAACAGGACCCTAGTGTGTATAAAAGTGTGGCTTGTTGAGGGAAGTTTTTGGTATGTGTATACACGTATGAGATTAATGACTGTCTAGTGTGTATTAGCAATGTTAATGTAGCATCTCCTGTTCTAAACTAAAGAAGCAAACTTCAGATTTCAACATGACAGACATATCGGTGTGGTTTTATCCCTGTTTGGTCCGTGTTCAATCGAACCACATTTGTTTGGAGGCACACAAAGATCAACCTTTCCAGTCTTCTTCTGGAGAGTTATAACAAAGTTCTCGCATGTTTTTGCTTGTGCAGTCACATCAGGGTGCAGTATCCACACGGAAACTGAAGATTGTTAGCCATTGTTGACTTTATCACAAAAATTAATTATCATTTATTATAAATAAACACCTTTTTTTATTAGAGCACAATACAAATAGACAATACTGTACATGGACAAGGCCTAATTAGTGAGATTTTAAGATTATATATAAAAAGGAGAATTAGACTGGAAAACTGATTATATATTTCTGAATTCTCAGTAGAAAGTAAAATACCATCACTGTTATGCAAAAACCTAAATTAAAAATATTTCAATTGTAAATAAAGGAATATTTTTTTCCTTCTTCTCTGAAGTTGCTATTTTGGAGAAGCAAGTTCAGCCTGGAGAAACAAGGCAGCCTGGGATCAAATCCTTAAAATTAACTTTTAAAAAGGTGCTAGAGCCCTGCAACTCTCTCTCTCTCTCTCTCTCTCTCTCTCTCTCTCTCTCTCTCTTTCTCTCTCTCTCTCTCTCTCTCTCTCTTTTAAGATATTATAACACAATGTGGTTATAATAAAGTGTTGTTAAAAGTAAAAAAAGGCTCTCTCACTTTTTTTCTCTCTCTTTTTCTCTCTCTTTTTCTCTCTTTCTTTCTCTTTCTCTCTCTTTTTTGTCTCTCTTTCTCTCTCTCTCTATTTCTCTCTCTCTCTCTCTCTATTTCTCTCTCTCTCTCTTTCTCTCTCTCTATCTCTCTCTCTCTCCCTCTTACTCAGACTGTCCTTCACTTTTAACCACCAGAAATAACTTTTATAGGATTACAAATATAAAAGAACAGTTTGAACAGATTCCACTAGCTAAATACTTAATTTTCTGGTAATATTTCATATAAAGAAACTGATTTAAATCTGTGATGCTCAAGGAACATTGTTGATGCCATAAAATAGCCAACATGTTGCTGATATGGCACAAAACACAAACAAACAAACAAACTCCCTCTCACTCCATTACACATAGACTACAAGTCGACAATGAAATTTCACGTTGTCGATTATGCCTACTAATTGTTGCAGCCCTAACCATGTTTGTGCTTAAGACACTTAAGCACTTTTAGCCCATACCTCCTACACATGCACGTTCACGTCAACATCCCTCCCCAATCACCCCCAATCAAGGGGCCATGCCAAACACACACACACACACACACACACCTACACACCAGACGTGTGAACATTTAAACACTGATCCAGCAGCATTAAGGACTGAGTGACACCTAGCAGAGCTCATATCCAGCATGGCAGAACTGCAGCTCCAGTTTATGTTTCATTAGTGCAGGTTCAACAGCCACAAACACGTGCCATCCTAATGGGCTTTTAATGAGTGCCAGCTTGAGAGCTTGCCCAGACACCAGTAACACACACACACACACAATCAATTCATCAGCTCTGATCCAGATGGATGACCATACGGAAAAATAGCCCACATTAAAATCCATTTATTATTCATTTGGTTTAAAGATTAAGCACCAAGGAGGGGAAAGAACGAAAGAGGGTAGAATGTTTTGAGAGGTACAAAAAAATTGAGAGAGAGAGAAAGGATGGAGAGGAGAGGAGAAAAGTGGGAAAAAGAAGGAGGTCTGGAAGGAGAGGAAGAAATAAAGAAAGAGATGAAGAAAGCAGACAGTTTTGAATGAAGACCCACAGCACCTCCAACAGGTACTGTGTGGTATTGTAATTGTGAATGTTCAGAAAGCACATGTGGCTATAGAGGAAATGTGAACCACATGTTGGCATTTACACACACAGACACACACACACACATGCTCACACTCACACACAAACACACACATGTTTTAGAGGACCTTCTATTGTTTGTAACTTAAGCAGTAAGGTCTACATCGAAGGACAAAAATGCTTTCATTTGTGCAGAGAAGAGAAACACACACACACACTGTGATATACACACAATATTGGCTCTTCTTTTTCTCAGACACACATGAACACAAACACACACACACCATACACTTAATCAGCAACAGAAGACACAGCCAATAGTACTCATAGGCTCAGTCACAGTAAAGACCCTCTTTTTCAGCTGGAGTCGTAGAGAGAGAAATCGTGTGTGTGTGTGTGTGTGTGTGTGTGTGTGTGTGTGTGTGTGTGGTAGAATTACGGTTAACAGTTTTTCCCCTATGACTGCCTCACTGTTGACTTTTGAATTTAATTTGACAGCTCGCCAAAAGCCAACACACACACACACTCGCACAAACACACACACACACACACACACACACTGTTGATTTAATGTCCAGAGGTCAGGTCATTAGAACTTGGCCTCCTAACTCACACCAAATATGCAATGCACACACACATACATACACATGTCCATAATATGGCACATAAAGCCATGATAAATGTCTAGGGCTGTGCAGTATGGGAAAAATATATATTATATCACAATATTTTTCTTTAAATATTTAATATATATATATAAATTACTTTCACTCTTTATGATTAAACATGCAGTCTTTTATTGTTTTTTTTGTTTTACTCTAAGTGGTCAAACTATTCACAGTGAGGTGTATTGCAAATCACAGTAACACAATATATTATGATATAGTAACTTACTAGCTTCCTCTAGAATTGGTTTATTGATTCACTCATAATAAAAAAAATAATATATATATATATATATATATATATATATATATATATATATATATATATATTTACAAGTAAGCCTAATTAAAAAAAAAGTCATCTGTAGTTTGATTTTAAGTGAATAATTATAATTGAAAATCATAATTTTTTTTTTTGTTTGTTTTTTTGTAGACCAAAATTGCCCAGCACTACTTATACTACTACAAAGAATCAAGGCTGTTTAGAGAGTAAAGAAAGGTACCTACCCGTTATAAGTGTAGTGTTTCTAATAAAGTGTATTTGTCAGTGTCATCATGTGTGTGTGGGACACGTCACTGTGCTTGTTCTTGGGAGTGTATTGGGTGTGTGTGTGTGTGGGTTCATCATGTTGTGTTGATGGGGACTGGTCTTCTTCAACATGTGGTTCTGTTTCCATGTGACTGACTGTTTCCCTCTGGATTCAGTTCATTACGTATGGAGCAGATTTCTGTAACACACACACCAAAAAAAAAAAGAAAAAAATAATACAGAGAATATAGAAACCTTAGCCAACCTTGTGCATCGAATAACAACTATTTCCTGATCGTCAAGCCAACAGAATCACGCTGGTGCCAGAACAATCACATTGCATATCAAACAAGAGTGCGCGCACACACACACACACTTTTCACACTGTTTTCCTTTGCCATGCTTTCACAACTACAATGGATCTGCTCTCAGTTCGAATTGTATTCTGCAGTATGTAGTTCTGGTGGTCTATATTTTTCTTCATAATAAAAAATAGCATAGGTCCACACTTCTCAAAGGTGGATCTGTGACATATAGCCAGGTCTGTGTATTTTTTCTAAGCTAATATAAACTTTCACATATGTGAAATGTAGTAACGTCACTATGCTTATCAGTCAGTAAGTAATGAGGATGCTGATAGTAGACCTAGAAGTTCTTGCTAACATAGCAATGAATCTGGTTGCACAGCATGTTGATCACACCAGTGAGGCTATATGAAATAATATTTTAGGACCAGTGGGAGAAGAACAGTCTTCAGAAAAAAGAAAAAAAAATGTCTAGACACTGTTAGCTAAGAAAAAAAAGCCGCACATCACTGAAGATGAACTACAACTTCTATCTAATAAACCCAAAGCTATGCGTTTACTTGAATTAAATGAATGGCATTCATAAAACTAGAACAGTGAGTGAGTGAGTGAATGCAAAGTTTTCCCAGGTGGTTGCTGGTGTGTTGCTGATTGGTTGCTATGAACCTTTAGATGCTTGCCTAAAATGAATTTGTAATGACCAATGAAATTCTCCTTGAGACTTTGGGTTATTCTGGCTGCAGAAAGTTAGTGAACAGTTACAGTATAAAGTAGGTGATGCTTGTATTTACAGTATGTGTAAAAAAGAAAGAACACTGAATTCTGCCTTCTTTCTAACACAAATAAGTATTTCTCATGCCTTAGTCTTTATCAGAGTTCTTTAGTCTTACTAGGTATATGGTTTGGTCAACAGAATATGGAAACAATAGTGAAACAAATAATGGAAATATATTATTAGAGACATATTATTAAAGTAATATTATTAAATATTAATAAGTATGAACGTATAACATTAAGTATTATTACAACATATTATTAAAGTAATGATAACATATTATTAAAATAAATATATTTAGTATCACTTTTCAGAAATAACCAAGATCATTGCATGGAGTTCTAGAAGAAAAAAAAAAAAAAAACTTATATCAGTGTTTAAATCACAATCTCAAAGCACAATAAGTAGAATTCATAGAATTCTAGAGTTGTTGCTGGAGTTTTCTTTTGCTGTTACATATAACTGGTTACGTAAATGCACAGCAAAAATGTTTTACCTTCTGTACCAATGGAAATGAAGTTTGTACTTTTTTGTTTGTCTTGTTTTGTCTTTTTTGGTTAGTTTTGTCTTCAAATAACCTAATTATAAAATCTATTACTCTAGAATACTAAATAGATATACTGAATGTAAGAAGTTTTTTACTTTTTCTCAATACTTACACAATTGGGGTAACCATTTCATGTTTTTTTGTGATGAAAAATGTAATTAATAATTAATTAATTGATTTGCCATGACATGTTTAATAGTTTTAAGACCCAGCATCTGTTTTTTTTTTTTTTTTTTTTTTTTTTTTTTTTTTTAATTATAACTAATTATAACTTATATCCTCAAAAATACATAAAATACAGCTTATTGCATATTGCTTGAAACCTGTGGCCGGCTTAATAATATGGAACAGTGCATATTTATTTATTTATTTATTTTTATTACTGCTTTCATTGGTAGGTTTTTCAATAAATTTGGATTTTGCACTTGACAAGTCATTATACTTAATGGGTCAATTATACTTCCGGTCATTTGCATTGGCCAGTTAGGAAAATCTGAGAAGAAATATTACTTTCATAATAATTTTGAACACGGTGTATTTAGAAATAAAAAAAAGTGATACGTTCAAATCTGACACACATCTGACAGTATATCTGACTTATGTGTGAAAAATATGTCTCAGTGCTTCTGCTACTGATTTTTTTCAGGTGATAATGGTGGTGTTAAAGGTGTTGTAAATGTATGTATATGGAGATCCCTGACATTTTAATCCTTTGCTTAGGGGCTCCCCTACTCTCTCTCTCTCTCTCTCTCTCTCTCTCTCTCTGTCTGTCTGTCTGTCTGTCTGTCTTAAACACACTAATTTCTCTCCCTCTGTTTAGCTCTCATTTGAGTTATGGTTGGCACATTAGGTTAAGTGATTCCTGGGTGTTTTGCCAAAGCTTTTTAACCTCTTATGCTCCAAGCCTATTTTTACCATTTTCCGCCTGAAATTACATACTCACATTTGAAGGCTTATCACTCCAATATTAAATTATTTAGAGTCAATTCTATGAATTAATATTACTTAGAAGCCTTTACACAATTCATTTAAGGCATTTTAATTATTCAATTGAACATGTAATGGCCAATATATGGTAAAAACCAGGAAAATTTTTAGGCGCTTTTCAGATTTTCTATTATTATTTTTTTTATTTTCAGACACATAAAATGAACTATTTATATGGATGAAGGGTTTTGACAACTCTATATTTTACTATAATGTGTTTACAATCATCATATAAAAATTTAAACTGCTACCTATTACTGGTTAGAAGTTATAGTGATTTGAACCAGTAATGGTCTTTTCTTTCTCCAAAGGACTGGAAACTTTATAAGAATAAAAAATACCACTTTTATAACTCATTTTGCAGTAACCTCTGGGTTTTTGTGTGGTCTACTCATATACAAACAGAAATCCGCAGTGTCTCTTTAAGAGCGGTTGTTCTGCTCAGTGGAAAATCTATTAGACAAAGTTTCTATGGCCAAGCATCTCTCTTCCTTAGCCTTTCAGCTGGCCGAGCTCGCCACCTGATTGGCTGAGAGACCTCATTCTCATACCGTCATGTCCAGTAGGCTCCGCCCTGTCTGGCTGTGGGCCAGAATCGGAGCAGCGTCGAATAAAATGCTTTTAATTCGGAATTAAAGTTAAGATTCCGTCTCACATTATTCCTCGCGCGGGGTGGATATAACTGTGGATTATAGGAGACTGGATCGATGGATTTTCTTGAGTGTGGACTCGTTTTGAAGGTAAGAGAGTGGTGGACGCGCTGGTGGGTGTTGGGGGGGGGGGGAGTGACTGTAGGTAACTACAGGACCAAACCTGTGCATTTTTCA
The DNA here is from genome assembly GCF_023375975.1 of Astyanax mexicanus. Classification (NCBI taxonomy): domain Eukaryota; kingdom Metazoa; phylum Chordata; class Actinopteri; order Characiformes; family Acestrorhamphidae; genus Astyanax; species Astyanax mexicanus. Next base: position 64,799,485 of record NC_064408.1, read on the forward strand.
ACTCTGAACACGCGCTGTAACGCGCTCTTTCAGCTCTAATTCAGGGACCGTACATCCTACATAAAATACAGCTTATTGCATATTGCTTGAAACCTGTGGCCGGCTTAATAATATGGAACAGTGCATATTTATTTATTTATTTATTTATTTTTATTACTGCTTTCATTGGTAGGTTTTTCAATAAATTTGGATTTTGCACTTGACAAGTCATTATACTTAATGGGTCAATTATACTTCCGGTCATTTGCATTGGCCAGTTAGGAAAATCTGAGAAGAAATATTACTTTCATAATAATTTTGAACACGGTGTATTTAGAAATAAAAAAAAGTGATACGTTCAAATCTGACACACATCTGACAGTATATCTGACTTATGTGTGAAAAATATGTCTCAGTGCTTCTGCTACTGATTTTTTTCAGGTGATAATGGTGGTGTTAAAGGTGTTGTAAATGTATGTATATGGAGATCCCTGACATTTTAATCCTTTGCTTAGGGGCTCCCCTACTCTCTCTCTCTCTCTCTCTCTCTCTCTGTCTGTTTGTCTGTCTTAAACACACTAATTTCTCTCCCTCTGTTTAGCTCTCCTTTGAGTTATGGTTGGCACATTAGGTTAAGTGATTCCTGGGTGTTTTGCCAAAGCTTTTTAAAGCTGAGTCACTTCACAATGGCCCTTTTCAGCATCTGGATATTTCTGGCCCAGGGATTCATTTCCTCGAAAATAGTTTAAAGTAGTGTCAAACTCTGACTGGCCTTTGCACACCGTGCCACCATTTTGCTTCACCCTCGCTGCCTGCAGGGTGACACGGCTTTCAGTGAGAACTGCATATCCCACGTTTCATTGCATCCAAATGGACTCGCCGGGAGTCAGTTATGGAGCGAAGTGCTTTCGGGATCAGCCATTGTCATTTAGGATTAGCACGACTGCCCACATAGATGCTGTGTCTGCCAGAGGTTGCACAGTGGGAAAATGAATTACTGCTACGTTTAGCTAACAGTGATCACATTGGCTTCAAGGCTCAAACTGCTGCACCAGTACTGTAGTCTGTGTGTAGCTACTGTACTGCTGGGGTTCTTCAGTATTGTGTGCAGTAAATGCTTTAGCTTGAAATGATTTTATAACTGTGTAGTCTATAGTTGTTGAACTGGGCAATTTTAATTTATCTAGAGTGAGAATTCTCACACTTCTTGAATTTGGTGTTTGTTCTTAACACTCAAGATTTTGGTGATGAATAAATCTAAAGGCCAGTTGTCCCACCCATTCAGCTATATATCCTATAGCAACCCCATTACTTGTGAATACCAGGAGGGTGAAGAGTAGCACATGCCTCTTCCGATACATGTGAAGTCAGTCAGCCACCGCCTCCTTTCAAACAGCTGCTGATGCAGCATTGCCGAGTAGCATCACAGTGCGCTTGGAGGAAAACACAGCCACTCTGTTCTGATACAGCAGCTCACAGACGCCCTGTGCTGATCAACATCACCCTTTGGAGTGATGAGGGGAAAGAGCGCCATCTACCCTCCCAGAGAGAGCAAGGCCAAGTGTGCTCTCTCAGGGCTCTGGTAGCTGATGGCAAGCTACTTGAACAAGATTTGAACAATCAATCTTACAATCATAGTGGCAGCACTTTAGACCACTAGACCACCCGGCTCCTTTCTTCCACTGAAAGATAAAGAAGAATCTGGTGTGAAATGTACTTGGGTTGTAGTGAAACTTGATAACAAGTTTACACTTTTGTGGAATAGCCCACCTATATTCACCCCCAGCATTCGGAAATACAGCACTTTAAACCGATGCTCCAAATAGGCTTGCAGTGGTAGAGATATAGCATTGCCCATGCAAAGAAATCACTATTTCTACACCATTACAAGCTCTTTGTACAAGCTCAGAGTAGCTCAGCTCTTCATTGGTACAATTTGGAGTGCTCTCACATTTAAAATATCTCTATAATATTTGAGCATTTTATGGCATTCGTTTTTAAATCTGTTCCCCTATGCTACCTAATTATTTGTGCTTGTGAGTCAACTTAGTGTGACTTAATTTTAAAATAGCGGCATCGTCTAAAATCACTGTTTCAGAATGCTGGGGGTTTGAACAGAGATGGACTAATCAACAAAAGTTTGTACCCATTATCATGTTTTATTACACTCCAAGTCCATTTCACACCTGTTGTCTCCAGTTAAAAAGGTTCTAGCGACAATATATGGTTTGGTAAATTATAGTTAGTTCCAGCTGCACATTTTGATTGGTTAAGTAGTGTTCTACTAATGCTGTTATTTTTAAAATCTGTATCAGCCTGGTGAACCACTTCAAGCTGAAACAAACCATTTATAAAGTTTATACATCATTGATATCTTATTATTATTATTATTTATTTAAAGATTAATTTTGACCTGCAGTTAGTTTGATCAGATTGTGAAGATGCCATTGCCCCAATTAAGCTTTTTATTTGGTAGCTGTAAAATACACACAGCAACAAGTAACAAATAATGACAAATAAGAAGGACCAACTTGAATGTTAAGGAATTTAATTTATTTTGCATTTAGAAGGCTAATCTGTGAACATCTATAATTGTTTCCTGAACTGTTAAAAAAAACACGGTGTACTGTGACACTGACAATAACATCATGCCTGTTATGGTCTGATAATCATCTTCTATCATTATTGCTTTAATAAATTGTATAGTGTTGAAGGAGTGCAGCATTAGGAAAGTGTGTTTAAGAGTGTGTAAAATGTATTACACACTCTCTGCCTCTCTCTCTTTCTCTCTCTCTTTTAGTTTCTCGCTCTCTCGCTTTCTGCCTAAAAAAACTAAAGCAAACATTGGCCCTGCACCAGTGCACAGGAAATCCTCCCCCATCTGCTGCTGGTTGAGAGTATCAGCATGCTGAAGAGGCTTTAAGGGATGTTGAGACGGACTCCCCAGCATTACGCTGTTCAGGGTTATCACAACCTTAAACTCCAGCCTATCTCTCTCTCTCTCTCTTAATCTTTCTCTTTCTCTGTTTCTCTCCTCACTCTCCATCCTTCTTTCTGTGTCACTCTAGACCCCCCTGGGGCCAGTAGGTCTATGTAGGAGACTGGAATGTGTTTACTCACTGTGTGAGTAAACGGGACTTAAACATGGCACTTCAGTCAATTAGCTTTAGATGAGTTTGACCACGACCTGAACAAACACAGATGAATAGATTTATTGGCTTAAACACATGCTAACACCAGGGCCGTCTCTGATCTTCTAAGTCTAAGACCCCTAGGTCTTTTTGAAGGGGTTCCTTACCCACCACAATTAAATAAATGATAAAGTAAAGACAGCAAAACAAATACAAAACTGTATGGAATGTTAAGTTTTATTTAACTTTATCATGATTAATTTGTAAATAAAAAAAAACTCATTTCAGCCTTGTTACTTCTGCTGTTTCTCAAGTGCAGCGAGTTTGTTTTTTAGCCAGCTGTAGTAGCTGACTGTAAGTCTGATCATAACCTAATTTAGGCTCATTCACATTAGATTGGATTTGGTTATCTTGTGCGTGACGGTTCACATTCACAAATGTTAGTGATCTGTATCTGTGTGTAATGTGAACAAATATGTCCCTGAATCACCTCACATGCGCACATTGATACCTGTATAAACATCACCTTCTTCATCAACAATAAAAAACGTCATATTTGAGAGACGACTTGTAGCCTGAATGAATGTGTTAGTTAGCAGCTCATATGTGGAGCATCCTTTGCTGGAGTCGAGAGTAAACAGCTGGTCTGAGGTTCATGCTCAGGTCGAGGAGGAGAAAAAAGACCAGGCTGTTTGCTTTTGCTGTTTTTGCAGCTAGAGCTGCACAGCTGCACCAAGAGATGTGTGGGTATGAGAGAGAAGCTCGGAGCGCATGAGTAAAAGCAAAATGTGAAAAACATGTGAATTCCGATTTGACCTTTTTGACCTTTTTGTTCACATTCATGTCACATATCCATGGATCGAATACATATCTGATTTAGGACAAACATATTTCAAATTGGATTTGAAAAAAAGTGTTAACATTGCCATTAAAAATTTAGATCTGAACCACATTGAGCAAAAAGATTTGAGTCACTTTAGCCTGGTAATATAAACATAGCCTAAAACATAAGCTGTCCCTATGTTTTAATTTATGAGCTACTAAAATGTAAACAGTTGTATTAATCAAACTTGTAATAATAGTAGGTGTATTACCCAGCAATAAAATATTATCTTAGCAAAATTACAATAGCAGAATGATGTAGATATTGCTTTACTATTATTCGTTGATATTATCAGCTAACAAATTACAGGCCTTAAAAAAAACAATGTAAGTGATGTTACACTTTGTATAGTATGACCTGCTTGTTAGATAATGTTCTGTCTAGCTGCAGAATGTTTAAAATATCTTTTTGACTGCGTTTTGATCTACTATTACTCTACAATACTAGTTAAATTGCAACTAAATTGTCTTTGGTGAAACCAAAAGTCTGCATGACATGAGTTTCAGTCTAACAATGTGGCTGGTTCCTGCCATGACTCTCTTGTGTATACTGTGATTCTCACTCATATTAATAGAGGCTGTCTGACTCCCATATAACATGTTCATTATCCTGAAAATTGGGACACTTTATATAAAGAGAATTCTGATCAGTCTTTCTGTGGGCTTATAAATTAAAAGCAAGTTGTTCATGAGACAACCGTAATAGAAATGACCATAAAGCGAAATTGAAAAATATTGTATATTATGTCCTGTTTGTTAGATAATGTTCCTGATTAGCTACAGAATGTTAATTCTTTTTTCATCTACTATCACGCTACGCTAATAGTTAAAAAGCAAATTAAACCTATTTGATTGAACCAAAATTCGCAAATCATGAGTTGTAATCTTATTTGTTTACAGATTTCATTTGGTTTAAGTCAGAATTTACACCCTGACCTATGATCCAACATAGTGTATGTGATGCTGGTGCAGCTAGTGTTGTGTTCAGTGGCTGCATCTCAAACCATGTACAATCTTATATACTGTACTAAATATCCAACTGTACCTTTTTGTACAGTAGCATGCAGATACAGAGATACAGTCTGTATATTGAGTAATTTAGTCAAGTTACTAATATAAAAGCACGTTCCATTAACTAATTTGTTTATTTCTCTATTTATTAATTTTCATCCCATTTTTCTCACCTATTTTGCAAGGCTGACTTCCCACCGGCTCCCCCTAGCTAGACTCCCCCTATTACTAGCAATTCCCCCAACATCAGGAGGGTGTGGACTAGCACATGCCTCCTCCGATTCATGTGAACTCAGACTCCACCTCTTTTCCAACTGCTGCTAATGAAACATTACGGGGTAGCCATAGAATTTGGAGGACAGCGCAGCGACCCAGCTCTGATACATCAGCTCACAGATGCCTGTGTTTACCAACATCAGCACATGGGGATTCGGAGAGAGAGTGCCATCTACCCACCCAGAGAAAGCACTGTGAAAACACGACTATTTATAATAGCCCTTAAAGCAAGAAACATCCCTGGCTAACACATTGACACGTTCATGAATCTCAGATACGCATGTTTGGCTTAAGATTCAGACCATTTATCTCACGCTCGCACACACACGCATACTTATTTTGGGGTGGTGTGACCCCTTTACACATTTCTCTTCAGTAAAAACATGCATGCAGAAACTCTGCACGTTCTCACCCGTGTTTCTGCAGCAATCATTCACACTGCGTTCGTCTCTGCAGATATTAATCACCACACACTCTGCGCCTCTCCGCTCGTCCGGCCCGGCCTCCCCCATCTGCTTATTAGCACTGAGGGACTGCCATGTTCACATCACTCTTCCTAAGATTGGGTGTTGCTCTCGTGTTTTACATGATAAGTGTCCAGGCTGCTGGAGGCAAATTAAATGTAGTCCAGAGGGGAGCTTCACAAACGCGGGATTTCTCAGTTAGCAAGATAATTTAAGACCGAAGTCAAGCCTGTCCAACTGGAGGAGAAGTGGAGAACATTCTTCTTTGACAGTCCTCATTTTTGAGGGCTGAGGATATTCAGATTTACTGAAAAATCCTTCTCTGTGGAATACCCCACATGACAACAAGATGGCAAATGTCCATTAAATGTTAGGTGTAGACTCAAACCAGACTTTCCTGGGCCTTTGTTATGAGGAAGTAGAACAAAAACTTTTCTCTCTATTTGTGCTGATCCTTTCTACTGTTAAGGCCATGAAAACACATACACAGACATCCCACCTCTCCTGTGACTACCGTGATTCTCACTTATACTGATAGAGCCTGTCTGACTCCTGTTTATCATATTCTATACATTATCCTAAAAATTGGGACGTTATACATCAGTCTCACTTGCACTCCTTTTTTTATAAACAATTGAGCAAATCAGAACAAATGACAGCTGTAATGAGAGTGCGATACAGAGACAATTCTGATTGGTCACCCCTTGAAATATTGCTTATTAGACCAATTAGTGTTCTCTCTATCCGGGATTTAGATCTTGTCTGGTATATGTTTAATATTTTAGATTCTTCAAAGTAAGGCACCTCTTGCTTTGATGACAGTTTTGCCCATCCTGGTTGGATTTTCTCAGTCAGTTAACCGATGTAGAGTCACCTGGAATGTTTTTTTTTTTTCAGTTAACAGCTGTGCTGAACTCGTCAAGAGTTAATTATTTGAATTTCTTGCATCTTAATAATGTGTTTGAGAGCATCAGTTGTGTTGTGAAGAGGTAGAGTTGGTATACAGTGAATAGCCCCTATTTCAGTTATGTTCTTTTTACATTACATTTGGCAGATGCTTTTGCCCAAAGCGACTTTTTTACATTACATTACATTACATTACATTACATTTGGCAGATGCTTTTGCCCAAAGCGACTTTTTTACATTACATTACATTACATTACATTACATTTGGCAGACGCTTTTGTCCAAAGCGACTTACAATAGTGAAGTACAAAAGTAATAGAAGTTAAAGACAAAAAAACATCTTTAGATAGGGCCTAAAGGGGGTCAAAGGGAAATAATGGGATAGAGAAGTGAAGGAGAGGAAGAAGGAAATGAGGTTAGAAGTAGTTAGTGTGTTAGAGGTGTTAGGAGAGTACGTGCTCTTTGAAGAGCTCTGTCTTCAGGAGTTTATTAAAGATAGTGAGAGATTCTCCTGATCTGGTAGTAGAAGGTAGTTAGTTAGAGGTGTTAGGAGAGTACGTGCTCTTTGAAGAGCTCTGTCTTCAGGAGTTAATTAAAGATAGCGAGAGATTCTCCTGATCTGGTAGTGGAAGGTAGTTAGTTAGAGGTGGTAGGAGAGTAAGTGCTCTTTGAAGAGCTCTGTCTTCAGGAGTTTCTTAAAGATAGCGAGAGATTCTCCTGATCTGGTAGTGGAAGGTAGTTAGTTAGAGGTGTTAGGAGAGTACGTGCTCTTTGAAGATCTCTGTCTTCAGGAGTTTATTAAAGATAGTGAGAGATTCTCCTGATCTGGTAGTAGAAGGTAGTTAGTTAGAGGTGTTAGGAGAGTACGTGCTCTTTGAAGAGCTCTGTCTTCAGGAGTTAATTAAAGATAGCGAGAGATTCTCCTGATCTGGTAGTGGAAGGTAGTTAGTTAGAGGTGTTAGGAGAGTAAGTGCTCTTTGAAGAGCTCTGTCTTCAGGAGTTAATTAAAGATAGTGAGAGATTCTCCTGATCTGGTAGTGGAAGGTAGTTAGTTGGAGGTGTTTGGAGAGTAAGTGCTCTTTGAAGAGCTCTGTCTTCAGGAGTTTATTAAAGATAGTGAGAGATTCTCCTGATCTGGTAGTGGAAGGTAGTTTGTTCCACCATTGGGGAACTCTGTATGAGAACAGTCTGGATTGCTTTGTGTGAATGTACATTACATTACATGTTCTAATCCATATTATGGCACCAATGAAGCAACTAAGTAAAGAAAAAAAAAACTTTAAGAGGTGAAGGTCAGTCAACCTTTGAAAGTATCCTCAAGTGCAGTCTCAAAGACCGTGAAAAATGTTACGATGAAACTGTCTCTCATCAGGAACACCCCAAGAATAGGAAGACCAAGAGTTTCCTCAGTTGCACAGGAACAGCTCCCAGATAAGAGCGCCTAAATGATTTACAGAGTATTTTGGTTTGTTTAACACTTAACAAAGTTACTACATGATTCTTTATGTATTCCTTCATATTCTAAATTACTTCAATATTAATTTACTTAGTAGGGATTTTTTTTATTTCTTTTAATAACATAATGAAAAAAAAAACAGAGGGGAGATTGAATAAATATATAAATATATGATCAAAGTCAAGGTGAACGATAGGGGGGCAGAGTTGGATATCTGCATATTTATGCCTCATGACCAAGAATCTAAATGTGGTGCACACAAAGCATGTTGTTATTCAACAGGACCACTTGTGTAGTTTGCATGCATTCCTGCAGAGCAGACATCTCATTAAGGTGTGTATGCATGGAATTTCTTCAAGAATGTGTTAATGTATGCATCCTCCATAATAATCTCTTCATAATGGGAATATGCATATGCATTTTTTATGTTTAAGGTTGTAAGGTTAGTAATGTTTCTATTCTAAAAGAGTCTCTAGTGCTGGAGGCATGCTGACATGCACCATTAGTGTTTTCTCTCCATCCTACACAACTGATTTAACTAAGCAACTCATTAACAAGCCCTTTCAGAGTTCCATTAGATCTACTGAAGCAGATAAACCTCTAAAATATGCAGTGACGCATCTTCTGTGTACATTTGTATGCAAAACTGTGAGCCATCATTGGTCAAATATATGCCAATGTAAGTAGTTAAGAAGGTAGAATATGAAAAAAAAAAAAAAAACATTATTTTCAACATTTTAGGCATTTGATTTGTCTAGTTTAAGAGTGTTTTCACACTAAGTATGGTCTGGTTGAATTCTGATTGAGTTCAGCCCCCGCCCCACTCCACTGCTGGCCTGCACTTACACTGCGTTTAAACAATCCGTGCCCGAGCATGCTTAGTCATTACTCTCTGCTCAGTGGGCTTGCCGGTGTTGTGTCAAATTCAGCACCCCCGTCATGAAAAGCACCCTCTCTCGGAAGTACGTCTTCTTCATAAAAGCGGAGATAATTCGCTTTAACTTACTTAGAAATAAACGCGAAAAGTCATGGTTATCTCATTCATGGTTACGTACATAGTGACATAGTCCGCGCTCCAGAGAAGAGAGGGGGTGATTTTCTTGACTGCTATGTTTGTTTACACCTTCTTGTTCCGTGCTCCCACTGCTGACACCGGATCGCACTTACACCGTGCACACCATGCCCGGGCACGGTTCAGAGCGATCACACTAATCAGTCGAGCTATGCTATGGGAGGTAATCGTGCCCATGCATGGCACAGCTTGCCTAGTGTGAAACACCCTAACTTTAGGGTGGAAAAAATTTGTGCACCCCAAAGATAAAAAAAAAATAAAATAAATAGCCAGTGCTCACAAAAATATCAGTGAGATCACAATTTAATCAAGAATTGCAGTGATAAAAAGGTTGAGGTTTGAGGTTTTGAAAACAAAGATTTTTTTTTTTTTTTTTTTTTTTTTTTTTTTTTATGAAAACTGCTCACTGCCTTCTGGAAACTAATTCTAGCCTGTGCAATAAGTGGAAATATGACTAGAAACAAACATTAACAAATTTCATGAAAAGAGCACCTCTCTAACTGTTAAGCACGGGGATGGATGGATCATATTTTTGGCTTGTGTTGCAGCCAGTGGCACCAAAAAAGACTGGAAGAGAGAAGAAAAACTGTTGATTTTCAAAGAGAACTGCATGCAATGATCAATGGGCAACAATCCACCAAACAAGAATTTAACTCAACAATGAGCAAACCTGTCTATCATTAGCACTCCTGAGCTCATTCTTTTCAAAGGAAGCTATTAGGAACTGACCATGTTGGGTGCCCAAATCTTTTTTTTATCGTTTTTGTGTCCTTTTTCTTTCTCATTATTATGAAATTGTAAAAATTAAAAACAAGTTTTTAATTAACCATTTTATAAAAGGGACTGTTTTAAACCTATAACCTTTTTAGATTTAGATTCAATGCTATATCAATTCAATTTAAAGCTCTTTTCTGTGACCTATGAGCCATAATTGTTATATACCATTTACACATTAGACAAAACTAAAATGTTAGTAACAGTTCATTTGATGCAATGCAATAAAACAAAATCTCCCTCTGTCTCTCTCTTTCTATCGCTGTGTCTCTCAGGGCGTGTAACAGCGGAGCAGCTCTCCTCATATGTGCAGCTGTTTAGGGGCAGTTGGGAAGCGGTGGAGAATCACTGTGGGGTGCTGCAGCTGGGACTGGCGACCGCTCACACACTCCGCCACCCGGCCCTCGCTCGCTGGGACGCCTGCCTGGGCTTCGAGAGACTCCTGCTGCAGGTCAGCCAATCCCACTGCTCTAACACCATCCAGTCACTCACACACCACTGAGCACTGCTGCTTCAAACACACACAAACACACACACACACACACATCAGTCACACAACCCCTGCTAATACAGCCCTGTTACAATTCCCGCTGAATTAATCCTTATACACCTAGAGCGTAAACATGTGCCCACATTTCAATTGCCCTCCAGCATATCTACCTTTGTTATTTATTGAGTTGTAAGTTTAGAACTGATAAATAATCATCCAGCATTTTAAAGGTAATTTGGTATGATTTCATTTGTATTAATAGTGACTGCACAGAGAAGGAAGTGTTTTCTATGTTGCAGTTGTTGTAAACATCTGTTTTCACTACACTTAGTTACATTCATGCACTCATCAGTTGTGTGATTTATTGCACCGTCTATCCAGATGCATAAAAAAAGTACCATAGTACACCATTCAGAGAAAAAAAAAAAAGAAAAATAAGTATGTTTTTGGCATATTTTCCGCACTATAACATGCACCGCATTATAAAGCATTATAATTAGAAAACATCTTTTTTCTGGTCTATATTCATATAGAAGGCACACTGGATTATAAGGTGCGTTATGAGACACTAGTAAGGAACAGAGGCGTCGCCATATTTCTTTCTAAATCAGCAGATAAGCTTAGATTTCCAGATTTCCACTAAGGCTGGGTTCAGCAGCATTAGCAGCCAACCTCCGCCCAATGGCGCGATACTAAGAACCCTGAGTGTTCCTGTAAGCAAGGGCGATATTAGCTAGCGGTTCATCCCACGTAGCTTGTTTTTACACTGCAAACACGCAGTCTATAGTCCGATACACTCACCTCTGAATGGCGAAAGAGCTAGCGCTTAGAGCGGCTAGTGGCTAATGCTAATGCTTCTCCAGCAGTGCTAGCCAGCTGCAGTAGGCTACAGGCTGATAATACTCAAGTCTGAACAACATGTGCTGGGTGATATTTACTGTGGTTTTGTCCTAAAATGGTTATACTTCTGCTGTTTAGCTGTCTTTACCTGTACAATTCAGTAGAATCAGATCTTCTTTGGATTGCTCCAGTGCATAACTGCCAGATGTGTCAAATAATCTTACTTTATTAGAGTAGGTATTTTTCAGACATTTTTTTTTTACTACTCCTTACATTTGTAAAATAGCCTCGTTAAAAAAGAAACTATTCAGATAAATATCTCCATCTAGAGTGAATCTGACTGTGGTTGGATGAGATAAACATATACCATTCTGACACCATATTGGTTTATGGTGATCCATCACACCTGCACACATCACGCCCCCCCACACTACAGCAAAAACACAGAAGACGTATACCGTATGTAGTCTAGTATGAAGATGATCCGTGACTCAAGAGACTTAAGATAACTCAAGAAAATTAATAGATGTCTGCATTGTACTATTGATAATAAATGCATTATTTTTTAATGTGGAAATATGCAGCTCAAACACTAGGTAGCCTAGTGCATCCCAATTTTAATCAACATTAAAATTTTAATGTAACATTATAGTCATAACGGCTTTTAGTAAATGTGTTTTGGGGAGGGGGAGTGGACTAAGCTTTTGTCCTTAATGATATTTTTTGCCTTACATTACTTTTACTTTTATACTTTAAGTAGTTTTAAAACCAGTACTTTTACACTTTTTTTTTTTTTTTTTTTTTTTTAGGAAATACGTTTTACACCATTGTTAACTACACACAAAATTAACAAACCAAACATGCCTAAGCAGACAGTTTGGTCTAAGGCAAAATTGTGTGCATTTATTTATTCCCCCTCCCAAACACACACACAAACACACACACACACACACACTTTCTTCAAGTGTACTTTTTCTCAGAAGTCTCTGCCATGTAGCCAAACCCAGCCCAGTCTAGTGTAGGGTAGTGTAGAGTGTGCAGGTGTGGAGAGAGCGCAGGATCCAGCTGTAAACACCATCAGACCCAGCACCGCCACTGCTGCCACGAGTAAACACAATCAGAACACAACGCGTAGAGCTTCTGTAAACGTCTGCACAGCGGCTCACATTCGTCTCACATAGCCTCACATACACACACACGAACGCCCTCCCCCGCTGTGTGTTTAGAGCTGCAGCGGCTTGTTTGGGAGCGCGTGGGCGAGTGTTTAGCGTGGCGCGGGTGTAGAGGTGAACAGGAAATGCCTCGACCACGGCTCGTCTGGGACGGATACACGCGCGAGTACGAGTGTGTGACCGGGCGCGGGCCCAGGGGTCAAATACGCCAAGCCTGGAAGGAGGGAGTGATGGAGACAGATGGAGAGCAGCAGAAGGAGAGATAGTAGGTGGAGGAGAAGGACACAGGGACCTAAATAGGTAATTGAGGAATTGAGGAGCTATGGAGAGAGAGAAAGGTGGAGGAACTGAGAGACTGCTCAGAAAGGTTTCTCAGTGTGCTGTTTTTACAGCAGTGCCAGAGATAATTGCCTGCACCCCGAGCCTCGTTGCCGTCTCCCTCGTTAGTTTCACAGACTGAATTTGATGGAGTTGTGTGTTCCCGGAGCTGTTAAGCTATCAGCAGGACAGCACTGTGTTTAGGAACTTATTAAAGTCAATCAGAGAAAACATGCAGCAAACTGGAGCCAGAGAGCCCGCAGCCAAAACCTCCAATCTGCCAGACACACACAAACACATACACACACACACCTGAGCAACGCCAGTGGAAATAGAGACCATGGAATAGCTTTTTGAGTGCAGGGTTGCAACTTTAATAGGAAGAATATGTATTAAATAACAAGAAATAAACTCAATTTCCTTTGGTACTATACAAGAAACTTAAAATAATGTCACAATATTTCATAGTATTTTTGTGATAACAATACTCTTGGCGATATGACAAAACACTGAATTAAAAAAATATATTTAAAAAAATAATCTACTGCAACAAAATGAAAATTACATTTTTCTATTGCATATAGAATAGAAATTGAAAATGTAACCCCTAACTGATATATTTCAAAAAGTATAAGATTTATTTTTTTTTTTTTTTCAGATTTGTAACAGAAATCAATGATCCAGAATGTCATGATATTAATAATGCACTCATATATCTCCATATATCCAGGATTAAAGTAAAATAAGTGAAACTGGACAGATATAATCTGTCTCTAGTAGATATATATAATAAGAAATGAGAATAGTGTGAAATTTTCTTTTGCTAAAAAACAGTAAAAAATAAATAAATAAATAAAAAATATATAGTAGTACCCTGATGTGATCATTAGGGGTGGGTGATATGGAACAATGTTTCAGGGTATAATATCGTTCACGATATTCAGAAATGTTGGCGATATTATAGCGTACGATACGATATGGCACATTCCTAATGCACAGACATGTGTTAAGACGGTCAGTTGATTCTACAAGAAAAAATAAAAATCACACTAGTCTTTATATGATTTCTATTTTAACCGTAAAGCAAAGTCAAATGTACGTTTTTTTTTTCTATCTGATCATTGACATTTCATCACCTTCATAAATTAATCATCAATTTGATAAAATTTGGCAAGAATAACTTTTTTGCAAAAATCATCTTCTCATGATGCTGTATGGCCACGTTTGGTAAAATCATCTACCTAAATGGCCCATAATGTCAAGAGTGTGACTAAACTGATTTTATCATAACTAAGTTAAAATAAAATGTCCCTGATTGGTAAGTGATAAGATTTTTTTTTACCATAATATACATATTACTTATTATTATTAAAGGCTATATGCTGTGAATATTGCATACTTTTTTAGTCCTATTTTTGAGTTTTATTTTACCGTTTTCTTAAACTATTACTAATTTTTAAATAACCATAACGATTATTTGAGAAAGGTACAGTTAAATTATTAATGTGCTTTAACTCAGCTGATTTTGTTCTTTTCTGACGGAAAAAAAATACTGTAAAATCTGAATCTGTACAATACAGATGCTGAAGACCACTATAATCACTATAAACACTTATCAATCCTTAAACCCATTAGCCTGTTATTATTAATCATTTAATCTATTATTGTATTTAAGTGCATAGTACTACATTTAGGTCTTTGCAAAGTAGAGACATTGCCAACTGTGAAAATTCCCCTTTATGCAGTCTAATCTAAAGCTCTTATGATATCTCAGCATATCCATTCTTATTACCTTTCATAACTAACTTTCTCACTTCATATTTTTACATTTCATAGCAGTTACTGGATAATGCACTTTAAGATCAGTCGCTGAATAATGTGCCTATAGGGATTAAGGGGTTAATATACTCTCAGAGTTAAAAGGCCGCAGACTTTATCTGGAATCGTTGCAAATGAGACTAAAAGCATTTCTTGGCTCGTGTTCTGCTGCTGTCTTTAGTAGTAAGTCTGTAGCAGGCATGGAGGAGCGACATGCTGTTACAACAGAACCTGAACTGCCCTCGCAGCAGATCCTGTGTTTTCCTAACCCGAGAAACCACTGCGGCACTGTTAAAATTATTTTTGCTGCTAATTGTGCTGCTTCTAGAAGTCTGAGGTGCCTCACTCTGCGTCTTTTGCAGAGCTTGCTGAACTTTTGTGGGAGAGTGCTCAGCACTTTTTGCTGAAAGAAGACGTGTACAGTAAATGAGGAGTAGACACAAACGCAGTATGCGCACTGCAAAGCTGCAGTTTGTAAAGAGAGAAACAATACATCTTACAAGTCTTTTGGTGGCTCATGGCATCAGTCTGATTGTAGATCATTGGAGCTTGATCTGCTCTGAAAGATCCTGACCGAGAAACACATCAGTTTCAGTAAAATAATGATATTCTTGGCAAAATAACTCTCATCAGATAGAATCCACATGCTTAAAAAACTCTAATATTCTTCTGCAGCTATGCCAATGTGCGCATCATCTTGTTAAAAACTTAAAAGACACCCCTCTAAAAGATGTGGCCCTAAAGGCAGAAAATGTTGCTTGCTTACAATATTTATTTATTTTTTGCATTAATGCTGCATTATGGACATGTTCTGACACACTAACACTTTCTTTAGTTACAATACTCATTCACGAGCAACCATAAAAACCTACAATCTTAATAAAAAACAAACAAAAAAAACACTCTAATAAAGGTAGTGGTTTTATATGGGACAAAGACAACTCAACAAAGCAAATTCATGCTCAAATTGCTGTTTTTGTTACTAAATCCTTTGTATATGGTTCTTAATAGAACCAAAAAAGTTTTTAACATGGTTAACTCCTTTAAATGCCTTTTCCTGTATACGAGCTACAGGTGTAGGTGATACAAAACCTTTTTTCTGCAGTTAAATAACTTATTTACATTCTGAAAATTTGAGGGCTTTGAAATCTCCTTCAGAACACTTAGGCTGGACGCTGCCTGTTCTCTCTCTACTCCACTCAATAATTTCAGATCAGTAACAAGAATCAACCCAAATTCTGCAGGTTTAAAAGTAGATGTAAAAACTAGACAAACATAATGAAACTAAAGGTTTGAAGGCCATTAACGGTTTGATTTGTATTCAGGAAAATATCGATTTTAAAATGAAGTTCAGGAAAGAGCCAATTTTATGATTTTATTTATCATATTTTGACATTAGCAAATTAACTTAACTATTTTTTTTATATTTACTATTATAATTACAATTATGATTTTCAGTAATGTTCCTTGTCAAACATGAAAGCTTTTTTATGTAATTCTAGAATAGACATCCTCAAGATTTAGTGGTGTAATGTCAGGCAGACTATTGACAAAATTCCTGGCCTTTTAGGGTCAAACGTAAAAAAAAAAAAAAAACTTCTTTGATAAATAGTGTTAAGTGAAAAGCATTGTGGTACCTTATAGATTTTTTTTTTAAGGATATTTAAAGAACAATGTTCACCAATTATCCACCAAAATCTGCTTACTCTAAAAAAAGTGTCTCTGAAAGTGTCCTGTTGTTTCTGGTACCAACATTAGCAGCAGTTCATTCTGCTTCGAGTCTTTTAATTTGTAAGGCAGATCTGCAGATTAGTAGCACTTTGTAGAGGTCAAAATTGTGCTGATGTACCAAATCATCTAAAGGATGCAAATGAAAGCATCACTCACTGCATCAGGTGACCTTTACACTGTAGCCACTTTCAACATTGGAAACGGGTTTGCATGGATACCGTGGATACCGCTACTGTTAGCGGCTAATGCTAATACTAAATCCAGTCTCGGTGCTGGAGAAACTTCACTGTATAACGCTGTACTTCAGCGGCATTACTGCTTTACATACATAAGACACACGTGATTATAAAGCGCACTGATGATTTTTGGGAATATTAAAGAATTTTAAGTGTGCTTTATACTCTGCACATTTAGAATTTTGTGTTAATGCTCTGTGAAATAGAATCATGCTTGAAGTAGACTTTAGAAGATTAGTATTTTATGATCACCAAATTTGACTTTACTGTCTATGTGCCTCAGCAGAATCAAGATTAATCAAAAAGTCTACATTAGCTTCTTTATCTACAAGTATTGCTGAGCCTGTGCTCAATGCGGCCTCAGCTTTCTGTTCTTGGCTGATAGAAGTGGAACCTGACATTGTCTTCTGCTGTATATTGTCTTCAGCCTATATCCTTCTCAAGGTTGGATGTGTTGTGCATCGTACGACTCTTTTTTCTGTTCACCACTATTATATATTCTATAACCTGGTAATTTGACTTATTGTAGTCTTTCTGTCATCTCTGTCCTCTATCTGGTCATTCTTTGTGTTGACCTCTTTTCTCTCTGCAGAACTGATGCTTATTGGATGATTTTTGTTTTATTGAAACATTCTGAGTAATGTATGGACAATGTTGTTCTGTAAATCCAAAGAAGGAAGTGAGCAGATCTAGAAATACTCAAAGAAAAAAATAATTCACAATCAAAATCACAGAGATCACATCTCCCTCAGTGTGATGCTGATGTACAGATTACCTGAAGCTGCTTGTCTGTATCAGATTTTATGCATAGTTGTATGCACTATGCTGCTGCCACTGATGGGTGATTAGATGTTGCATGAATGGGAGAACCTGTACAGTTCTGCTGCTCGTTTCATGATGTTATGCAATGAGCTTCTTTGTTTTAGTTTGTGCAGGAAAGCAGTAGAATCTGAGCATGTCCTCGCTGAAGTGTGCACGCTCAAAATTGATATCCTGTAATTATCAGGCAATCTCCCCCTGATTTAGATCTCAGTGTTTGGCTTCAGGCGTACAACTCTCATTTCTGTTTGCATTGTAAACAGTGGTCGTAACGGGAGCCCCGAGTTTTATCAGGGAATTAACTGAAATGAGCTCGCTGTACTTTCGCTCTCCTGTTTATTTTATTTCCCTGTATTTTCTTTCCATAAGAGGGTTCCGTCCTCTGGCTTTCTGAAGGCCGGGAGCCGCAGTGCTCTAATGAAAATGGGAGCATTAAATTGTTGTTTTTTTACAGGCTCGTGCTCACATAGTGTACAAGTAGTATGCTAGATAGTACTTGGAGAATGTTAATGAATGTCCTGTTCAAACTGACTCACTACTAAATGGAGGCGCTGACTTTTACTAGAGGCTTACTTTTACAGATAAAACTGTATAAATTCAATACTCACACAGTGTTGATTCACTTTGTCTGACTGACTCGTTTTGGTTAGAACATCCTCCAAATGCACCATCAGATTCTAAGTATTTATTTATTTAAGATGACCAGATATGCTTTGAGGACAGATCTGCACATTCTTGGTGTTTTAATCTCTGTGTTTCCTAGAGTTGTCACGATACCAGAATTTTGACTGCGATACCGATACCAACTGTAGTATCACGATTCTCGATACCAAAATGTTACACAATACAAACAATAAAATTGTCTGAACATGAAGTAATTTCTGCCAGGCATATCATACTTTCTGTCTAACTGCTGTATCAGAAATCTGAATTTGTTTTTCTCAACTGTATGTACAGTACAGGCACTTGGTCCATGCAGATGTGTTGAGCTACTGCTCTGTTTAGTCTTTGTGTTTCTTGGGAGGATCTATCATATTTTCTGTGTCTGTGTAGCACTGATGTAATGGTAGCCTGATTGTATGAACTTGAAGGGGTGGCAGAAGTTCTGAATAAGGAAAGTTGTGTGTGATTGTTATCCAATTTGCGATAGAAGCGTGAACATCTCAAGTTCACCCGGCAAGACAATAGTCTATTTTATCTCTAATGCTTAAACAGTTGGATTAAACAGTAAGTAAATCTTACTAAAGCTACACAGTGTTTCTTAACTAACTCAGTACAAAGAAACACAACACTCACATAGTTTACACTCACCTCGTCCTGCATGTCCAAAAGTGACCAAACACAACAAATCACACATTTCCTCACTAAATAGTAGCACTTTCCACATGTAAAGGGCAATCTTCTGGACATTTGAACACCCTTTAAATCCCACATTCAGCTATTTCTATTGTTTGGAAGCGATTAAGAAGTGAGAAACAGGACCCACAGCAAGCAGTGTTAAAGGGCATGGTAGAAATAATTGTTGACTAATTGACTAATCGGAAAATAATTGCCAGCTTAGTCGACTAAAAAAATGAATCATTAGTTGCAGCCCTATTGTATGTGTGACTTTATAAGTTAAGAATTTGAATAATGTTTTTAAAAAGCCAGGTGATCTAAAATAAAGGTAAAATAATCAGATTGTGTTACTTTAATGTAGCAATGATTTGGATTTTTTTACAATTACATGTTTTATCCAGTAGTGAGTAATCTGTGTTAGCCCACAACCCTCACATCACAGGTATTCGAAGAAAAAAAAAAAAAAAAAAAAAAAACAGACTGTCATCAGATTACCTTATAATACTGACATGATATTTAATTCTGACATTTCTTACTGATATAAAGTGGCATGAATGAGTATTTGCCCCTTATATATTACATTTGTTTTTTGCGTTTTTGGCCGGCCAATTGAAATGATTTCAAAAGGGCATGGACAACTCATCCAGGAGGTCACAAATGAACCTAGAACATAATTTAAAGAACTGCAGGTCTCACCTGCCTCAGTTAAGGTCAGTGTTAATGATTCAATAATAAGAAGGAGACTGGGGCAAAACTTGTATCAATGGGAGAATTCCAAGGCAAAAAACATTAAATATTTTTGGAAGGTGTGTGTCCCGTTACATCTGGCATAAAATAATACATAACTTCAGAAAAAGAACCTCATACTGACCATAAAACATGATGGTGGTAGTGTGATGATCTGGGGCTGCTTTGCTGCTTCAGGGTCTGGACAACTCTCTTATAGTTTACCAGACATACCAAAGACCTGATGAAGAATGTCCAGACATCAGTTGACTACTTTAAGCTCAGGTGTACTTGGGTTCTGCAACAGGACAATGACTCAAAGCAAACAAACAAGTCCACCTCTAAATGACCTTAAAAATACAAAACTAAGGTTTTGAAGTGTCCTAGTCAAAGTCTGATTGAGATGCTGTGGCATGATCTTAAACAGGCTGTTCATGCTGGACAATGTGTCTAAATTAAAACAATTTTTTTCCTTTAATAAATAAAATTATCATTTTAAAAAAGCTTGTAAGCTTGTAAAACATTGTAATGTGTACTCAGGTTAGCTTTGTCTCATATTAAGTTTATTAAGTTTATAATTGAAAAATAGCAAAAATAAAAGAAATCTGAATGGGACAAATGCTTTTTTATGCCACTGTATTTAATAGAGTTAAAGTGAAATGTTAATGTTGATTACAGGATGTAAAGTAATGAGCTATGAATCACCGGTTAAGTCTGTGCCTAATTGAGTCATTTGATGAGCCGTGGTCGTTTTGTCCAAACGTCCCCCCCTAGGGCTTTTCTTTTTAAAGCCAGGCTGGATGTATGACTGCAGTCCGCAGTGCTCTGGCCACAGGTGATGACACTAATGCTGGGTTGTATCTGTTGTGGAGCTGAATTATTGCAGGTTTGCTTGTGAAACCCACTGAGAGGAGTCACCAGGGCTGCTAATGGTGTTTGCGTAAGCTGGTCCGAGAGGGCAGCTTGAGTAAACAGCGCTGGCATGAAGCTGCTCCCCGAGGAGACAGCGGCGGGCACGGTGCCCACCAACCTGGCACTGCCACACACTGCCCAGCCTGTGAGCGCTGAAGCCCGGCACAGAGCTGCGTCTGTGTGTGCGGGAGATGGACAGACAGACGGACTGGTGGAGGGGCTCGGCTTCTTTTCTAAATGGGTGATTGAGCCGTTCTGGGCTGCTTCCAGTGCAGGGCAGTGGACAGGACTCAGGATAAAAGCAGCGTGTGTTTGCTGGTGTGGTCAAGCGAGGTTGTCAACAAGTATTCTCTTTCACCTTTCTTCTAACCTCATTGACCAGAACTGACTGACCTCTTCAGAACGTGTGTTTGTGTGTGTGTGTGTGTGTGTGTGTGTGTGATCACATGCATGCTAAGTGACCATAAAAACAACACACTCAAGTTGTTTTGGAAAACCTGTGCACTCCACATTAATCACCCGCATATTTAGACGGAATGGCCGGACAAATTACACACTTCTTGAGAGCAGTGAATGAAATATCAGAGGCTGATATGCTGTTCGCCAACAGATGTAGGGAAAATTGATTTAATTTGGAAAAAATTCATTTGGAATTGCAGCCAGTAACTGGATTTGTGTGTTTTCTAAAGGGTGTCAGAGAATAGTTGCACAGTTATCTTCTTAAAGGAGAAATCTGGTGTGGAATGGATTTGGGGTGTGGTGAAAGATGATAACGAGTGAGAGATTTTGTGGAATAGCTCACCTCTGTTCAACCCCCAACATTCCAAAATACAGCACTTTTAGCCGATGCTCCCAACAGGATTACAATGCTAGTGACAGGGGCATAGAGTTACCCATGCATTAAAAAGCTCAAAAAAGCCCTGACATTTAAAACGAGGCATTGAGAATTTAGAAATTTTAAAGTCCAGTAGATTAATAAAAATGTAGGATAGGGGAACAAATTCAAAAATTAATTCTGTGGAAATAGATGAATATTATAGAGATATTTTTAGCAACAGCTGGAATTCATGCATTTCCACAAAATTGATTTTGCAGTCTATAAATCACTCGCTCTGGCTCATATTCAAATTTAGATTTAGATTTACTGGCATGATTTGTCTCTTGAAGTCTCTACAAACTTAATACACCAGTTATAGTACAGAGTAGAGAGAGAGAGAGAGAGCTGCTTAAATGTGCTGCATAAACCTTGTATCTCACATTTTGATGCTTTTAATGCTGCCAACATTTCACAGTACATGACTGAACTAATGGAAATGCTCCATTACATGGTTAAATGCAAATTTCTATTCTCTATGCTGCATGAACCTTGTATCTCCATCTGTAAAGTTTTTGTCGTAGTTCATATCTGTCAGCATGACTAATGGACCAATAGAAACACTTGGAAAAATGACTTGGAATAAAGTCTTTTTTTTTTACATTGATTTTCATTGAACGTTCAGAGGATTTTTTTTCTTTTTTCATTGCCATTTTGGAGATAAGAGGTTTTTGTGGGACAGCAGCAATATTCTTGATGAGTCAGATGTTGTTGTGGTGTTTAGATGGGGGTTCTGAGTGATTGATAGATGAGCTGATGAATGAGCAGTGCTTGTTTAATCCTGCATCACTGGACAGGACAGCGACCTTTGACCTTTAGCCTCTATTCAACTGATGAGAATTTATTCTGTCTTGCTCTACAAACATGCCAGAGGTGTAGGATTAGTGATGAACGCCACAAGCTCGTCTGCTGATCCCGTCTGTCTGTCTGTAAGTCTGTCAGTCAGTCTGTCTGTCTGTCTGTCTGTCTGTCTGTAGGCCTAACTGAAACTCTTACTATCACTTTCCCTTATTCAGGGCAGGAACACACTGTCCAGAGACATCACACCCGTCTGGCTTCAGACTTGTGTGTGTGTTTTTGTGTGTGTGTGTGTGTGTGTTTAAGGGTAGTCAGGACAGTCCTAAACAGATACATACACACACAGAGCTACATGACGGCAGTGGCTCCACAGTGTCATTAGCGCACACAGACGTTGTTACAGAAGACCACCTTTGACCTCTGAACCCTTAACCTGCCCTAGGGTCAGCCATCCCACTGAGCTCCTGCAGTCATCCCTTCTGCCTGGACAATATCTGACTGGAAACACACACACACACACACACAAGGGACAGTGTCTGCTTAGTACACACACTTGTATTCTTTCTGACAGCCGTGCCCTCCGAATAATAAGGAGTTAATGAACTGTTGTTCATTCTGAATGAGTTAATTCTATGTCAATATTTCATGTTTGTGAATCTGTTTCATTTTCAGGACCAGGGAAAACATAATTGTAAATGCCAATATATCAAAAGCTTTTCATATATCAAAAATGTTTTATTGTTTTAAAAAAAAACAACACTTTTTTCTACTAATGTTACTAAGCTTAAAGTTAGAGAAAGTTGGGGGGGGGGGGGTAAATAATACATATGCGAAAACTGCAAACTGAAGCTTAAACTGCAGAATACTAGCATTAATTTGAATGGTATCTACATTGGGCAAAAGCCAACAAGATTAACGCTGCCCATGGCACAATATTCACCATAGCCAACAGTAAAGCATGGGGGTGGCAGCATCAAGTCGCTGGGACCATTTTCCTCAGCAGAGAATGTTTAAGACCTTAATCAATTAAAATTGTTTAAACTTTAGTCTTAAAATTATCTAAATTTTAATAAAAGCAGAACTTCACCTTTCAGCAGGACCCTGACACATAGAAGAGGTTAACAACAAAGACTAATAGAGGTTAATAACAAAGGCTGTTCTACTTATGCTCTTTAAGTCAACATCCAAATCTCAATTCTATCAAGAATCATTAAGACTATTTTTAAATAATGAAATGATGAAAAAAAATTATGTAACATTCCTAATGAAGCAAAACAACCTGGAGCAGATCTCCTAGGATGGACAGGTAAAAAAAATGTGTCTCTCCTAGACTTTGAGCAGAACTGGTAGAAATTTGCTTTTAGGTCTGCATTTTTGAATGAACTGTGTGCCAGATTGCATTAATGTCAGATGATTGACATGTCCATTGCATCTCTTTCTGCCTCTTTCCTTTAAAAAGCCTTGCCTTGCTTTTTTATTGTGCTTCAGGTCACTGTGCATCTGCACCATTGAGTGTTTTACAATTGGGTGTGAAGCATTTAAAGTATTGTACACTAATGTTACTGGCTGTGACAGTTGTTTGGACTTCATTGTGAGGGCTTACAGCAACAGATTCCAAATGCAAATCCTAGGGACTGGTAAATGTGGACACTACATCCCTAAATTGTGCAAAAATAAAATGTGTGTATGTGTGTGTGTGCAGATATCCAGCTTTGACCCTTTTTCCAAACACCTCCTGTCTTCCTATGACCCAGTCTGACCGTCCTCACTGTCTGCACTCTAAGCGCTCTGTCCTTTACTCCCTTCCCCTCTCTCTCTCTTCTACTGCTCCCTCTGGGGTTGTGGACAGAAAACAGGAGCGGTAGGGGGTACAGTCTCTGTCTCTTTCTGACTGTTTTATCTGTCCATTCTGTCCTGTTGATTTATCTTCTAGTCCATTATGGTCAGTTACTGTCAATGTCCCGGGTCAGAAGTTTGCCAATAATAAATGGACTACATAGGCTACAGTATATAACTGTACGTGTGTTAGGGGTGGGCGATATGGCCTTAAAATATTATCACAATATTTCATGGTGTTTTCGTGATAATGATATTTTTAGGGATATGACAAAACATTAAATAAAAAAATATATAAAGAAGATTCTACTGCAACAAAATAAAAATTTGATTTTATTATTGCATATGATATGAAATGGCACACGCCCAAACTGAGATATAGAAAAAAAAAAACAAGAGTTTTATCAGAATGTCATGGTACTAATAATGCCCTCTAAGTATCTCTATATATCCAGGATTAAATAAAAATAAATGATACTGGTCTGATATAATCTGTCTGTAGTATATCTATAATGGGAAATGACAACAGTGTGAATTTTTGTTGTGAATATTGTATATTCCTGCAATCCTAAAAAAAATGACTACATTACACCTGTTTTAAAAAAGCCTGGCCTTGACACTAATTTGCTAACTAATAACAGGCCCATTTACAAATCTCCTCTTTCTGAGCAAAGTTCTTGGGCGCATTGTATTTAACCAACTCCAGGATTATCTTTTATCATATAATCTTGTAGACCCTTTCATATCTGGTTTTAGTACAGAAATGACACTTATCAGAGTCACTAGTCGCCTACTTCTAAACACTGACTCTGGGTGCTTATTTTGCTAGACTTAACAGGTGCATTTAATATTGTGCATCGCCCAAAGTTGCTCAAGCGCATGCAAAGCCTCACTGGCAAACCTGTCCCAGCACTGTCTAGATTACAGTCAATAAGACACAGTCATCCTCTACCAGTCCTGCCGGTGGTGTTCCACAAGGTTCTGTACTCGGACCACTTCTGTTTAGCATTTATATGCTTCCACTTGGTTGCATTATTTAGCAGCATGGTCTGAGTCATCATCTTTAAGCAGACAGCACCCAGATCTAGATATATATATATATATATATATATATATATATATATATATATATATATATATATAGATAGATAGATAGATAGATAGATAGATAGATAGATAGATAGATAGATAGATAGATACTTTATTGATCCACAGTAGCAGTTACAAAAGAAGCATAAGATAGAATGATAAAGACAAAAATAAAATAAATGTTAAGTTCAAAATTTGAGTCTTTTAGTGTGTAGGTACTGAAGGTGGTGCAGTAAAGCCCAGTAACATAACAGTGCTCACCAGTTGTTGTGCATATTGAAAAAAAAAAAAAAGATCACTGATGTCGGCCGTACAGACAGGGTAAGGACGCAGTTATAGTCATAAAAATAAGAACATTTAATGTGAGGATGTGTACAAACTTTTGAATGGTATATTTTAATATATTTTGACTTTTAAATTGAACTTGTAAAATGACCTGTCTCCCCCAGCAGATGTTTTCCCTATGTATAAACTGTATATACAGTAAAAAAATATGCCATAATCTTCATTAATGTTCCTTCAGCATGTACTGTACTGTCTATTCTGTTCTATCAGTGGTGTCCTCATTAGATTGATGCAGTTTTTTTGAGAGTGGACAGAAAGGAGTCAAATATTTGAGCCGCTCCTGGCCTGCGAGCAGGCTGCAATCTGCGAGTGTGTGCAAGACAGACGTGACTTATTTACCCGGACAATTTGCCTGTGTTTAGGTCCAGCGGATTACGGGCGGAAATGACACACGCGGACGCGCACACACAGCCCAACAAGTTTACTCCTCACAGGAAGCTCTGTTATCTCACAAAGACACACACTCTCGCTCATTTACACAAACTAATATACATAACATCCAAGCACACACAGATTTGTTGGCGCTCCTGACGTACTGAAACAGCTGTGTTTATTACTGCTAAATCTCTGTGTTTGAGGATGTGTCTGTATGGACGGTGTGTGTGTGTGTGTGTGTGTGTATTAGATGGTCTGGGGCAGTTTGGTTTGGGCTGTGTACAGTGGTTTTAAACAGTACTTATGGATGGTATAGATTGTGGGTCAGAGCAAGGTTTGGTTGTGTGGCATAGATTCTAAGAGCCCACACATTATTTTGATTCTCTTTTGACTTGTAGTAAGGAGAATAATGTCTCTGTCATTGCTAATCTTGGCCTAGCACACTGCTAAATGCACTATGGTGGAGCAGGCTGGGCAACACTCACAATAACTGTGTAATACTTGTGTAGTTTTTAACAGTTCTATGTCTCTCAGCTTGTCCAGAAAGGCATGTGTAAAGAGTGTCTTTTAGTGGTGTTTCAGGGGACATGTTCACAGTGTTTTAGGAAGTATATTTAATTTGGTTCCCATTTTGCTTGCTTTCCTAAAACGAGTCAGCTTTTCCCCCAACAGTTTCTGTTGCCCTTTTTATTGCTTTGTAATTTGTCTTTGTGCCTCTTGTGATGTAGTTCAATGGTTCAAAGCCCTCTTCGGGCTACAGTTGATTTGAATCAGTAAAATCCCTTCTTTTTCGTGGCCCATTGCTTATCATTTTAAGTTTACCTTCAGTTTAGGACTGTTTAATTAACATCTTTGACTAACCCTATGTTAGTGCACTTACTTTCATTTCATTTCAACACTCAGCTGGCTCACTTTGTTAACACTGCCACAGTATGCATAGTATATGCACTACTATATGTAGATTTTTTTTTTTTTTTTATAGGAATTGCACACCTGCCTCCTTTGATAAGCCAGGTAGATTCTACTGGTAAAGCTACAGTTGTGTAAGAACTTCTTGCTAATAGTTATGTTTTTCTTACTATGTTTGCTTGTCCATCAGCTGTTTGTGAAATATTCATGGGGAAATTGATGGATGCAGTGTGTGAGCTGGCGTGTTTACTGCAGAGTTCTGTTCCTTGAAAGCAAAGCGCTAATCAAGGAATCCAGCTGAGATCTCATCGATTTCCAATTAATCCCCCGTTTCAGAGAACTGCCCCAGGGCTGAAGCACAGCCCCTCCTGCCCAGACCAGATTAAATGGTCATGCAGCTACAAACCTCTTTTTAAGCGTTCATTAACAGGCAGTGTCTTACTGAGTGGAGGTTGTGGTCTAAGCATTTTATTCAGCTGAGTTTGGGTGAGTGTGTGTATGTGTGTGTGTGTGTGTGTGTGTGTTTGTATTATGGGTGAACCAGCAAGTACATTAATTCGTTATGTCATTGCTTTGGGTTTTATGTTTTGGTTAATAAATGAATTTTACTGTTTAATAAAAACACTAAGTTTAAAGCGCAAGCATTGCACAATAGCAAAAGTGTTTTCTATCAGGAAGCCCTATTTTTTTTTACTTTTTGATCGTTGAATAATCTGACAGTTATTTCTTTTTACAATTAGTAGTAGTAGTATTAATCAATGTTTATTTCTGCCATGCAAGGGCACCTCTGTGTGCTGTGGGTACAGCTCCTGTTCCTAGCTCTCTCTGTTTAAAAATATAAAAAAAAAAAACAGCAGAGTAAGGGATTTAAAGACATGTAAATGTGAATTGTTCTGATATTTAGTGAGAGTCTGTTGTGTCTGTCACTTTTGGTGACCAAGCTCAGTGCAATGCACATACAAATTAATAATTTAGTTGTCACAATTTTTTTTTTTAAAAGGGTCAACATGGATTTGATGGATTTATGTCAATCATGTAATTGTTACAGCATAAACAGTCCCCTTACAATAGCTGTGTCTGATCACAAACAGTCTACTAATTATACTCAATTAATTAGACTTAATTTAGTCAAGTGTGCTGCTGGTGAAATAAAAGACACGCATACTTTGGCTAAACCACATTTAGAAGAAGTCTAGAAGTTGTATTCTTCTAACCAGTTTACAAAATAGCAGTAACATCTCAGTACATCTTTCTATGTAATAATAGTAAGTTTAGTTTTTATTCGGTTTAATTTAATTTTACACAAAGAACATCTTAATTCCCAAGATCAGTCACTTTATGATATACTGTAGTCCTTCCATTTTCACATATGGAAATGTAATTGGAAAAAAATGCATAGCTATAAATATAAAAAGTTTTTTTTTTTTTTTTTTTTTTTTTCCCCCAGATGTACTTTCACTCATATATAAACGATGCCCATGCGTTTATATATCACACTATATATCAGACAAAAACAGAGCTTGCCTGAGACACTGGATTATACTTCAGAATGTGTGTTTGTGATTGAAAACTGAAAAATAAAACCCTAAACCAGTCACAGAAAGTTACTTTAAAGAAACTTTTTTGAATGAGAGCTTATTATTGAGTATTTTCCACAACTGATTAATCAGGCATCCATCACTGGAGAGTGATGATGGGGAAGATTTTACAAATGGTAGGGTTTCTTTTTCGCTGTTTCTAGCTATATACTGTACATGATTTATACTGATGTGTTGAGGCATTCTTGAGTTATTAAACTGAGAAGATGACAAGGTGTGATTTTTGGGTCAAACGAGGAGCCTGGTGATTGGGCTAAAGTACTGGTACTGAATAAACTGGGTATTGTATTGTTTTAACTGCCAAAGTATTAAGATTATTTTTAAGTATTAGTATACAGTGAACTATACACTAGTCTGGAATCTACAGAAATCAAGAACTGTTAAGTTTCCTCCTGTAAGACGTTTTGCCATCTTACTTTTTTGTAAGTTTTTCAGCCTTTAGCTTTATCTACAGTAGGTAAAAAACATGCTCAAATGTGATGAGGTCAGATGGCTGGCTGACCAGTTGCTTTTTGGTAATTTTTTTTTTTTTTTTTTTTTTTTTACCTGTACCATTTATACATCATGCCATAATCCTGCCTTCACCATGTTTGACAGATTTTGACAAGTTTTTTTTTTCCTGTCATAAGTGTGTTTTTCCCTTTCTTCACTCTTTGTTTACCATAATTCATAAAATACATGGTACAAGTCAATCATGGTTGTATCTGTCCAAAAGTCTTGTTCCAGAGCTGAGCCTGCTTTCGTAAACGTTTCTGTTCTTTCTGTACTTTCAGTGGTTTGCATCTTGAGGTAAACCTGTATTTACATTCTGGAAAGCATCTCTTGATTGCAGACTCTGACAATGATACGCCTACCTCCTTGGCAGCGTTTTTGTCATGACTAGATGTTGTGAAAGAGGATTTGTTTCACCTAGGAAAGAATTCTGCATTCGCTGTTTTCTGTCAGGGTTTTTAGTGTTGCTGCAGTTCGCCGGTGCGTTTCTTCTTTGAAAAAAACAAAACAAAACAAAACAAAACAAATGTGGGCACTCCATTAGCACTTTTTTTTTTTTTTTAACCAAAATACCTGGTTCCTGAACTGGTTCACCTTCAGCCCTGATATTAGCATTACTGCTACCGTGAGCTGGTGCTCGTGGTTTGTTAGGGCACATAGTGGTGCGTTTAAGTTTGTGGCTGTGTGAAACCAAACCAAGGGAGAAAACACTCCAAGTAAAGAAATTCATCAGCTGATTCAGACCAGAGAAACAGACTGCAGGTATGTGTGATGGTTATCTCCTATACTATTGATAACCACTATGGTCACTGGGCAAAAATGTCTGACTCTCCAAATTGTCCACAAAAAGTTGTTGTTCAAATTAAATATACAATTTGTTGTAAATTTTCAGAAACTTAAAATAAAAATAAGGATTGCAAAGATAAACCAAAGATTAACTTAAAAAAGGTGCAATTAAGCTCTGTGGCACCCTGGACTTAAAGAAGTCAGGTCAAAGACTGTGTCTTCCTGCTCAGGCCACGCCCTCCAGGAAGCAGCACCTGTCCTAAATGAAATAAACTAACCTAAATATGACTATTTTGGCATCCTACACATCCATCCTAATAACTGGAGTTTAAAAGCTTTTCAAAAATGACATCTTCAGTAAACATTCTGAAACATTTGTGATGGTTATGTCATGAGAAAAAAAAAAAATCAGTATAACAATTATTAAACAACTATGATTTTGCTCAATTGTGCCATATGATCACATTCATTTTGGACTCATATGCGCCATATGGTGGCCTGAGAAATTTGGAAGAGACATTTAAGTGGGTATTCTCCTCTCTAGAGATTCTCTGATTGATTCTTACTTCTGTGTAACTAAACATTCCCACAGATTTTGTCGTTATTCCAGCTTGGAACAAACTTTTTGGGCAGTTTCAGGCAGTTCTTTTGGTGGAAATGCGCAGAACGGTTCAAAATTAGGTGCGCAAACTGGAATGGAGCCGGTTTCACATTGGTGGAAAAGGGCTACATTCAGAGACACATTCAGCTGTCTATCTAATAGAGAGCTTGTGTTGTTGTCAGCCTAATGATTACCTTATTTACTGACTTTAATTCAACCAATTGCAAATTCAACACTTGGACAGCACCTTAATCAGTCATGAAATACTGGTACTGAAATACTGGTACTGAAATATTGGTACTGAGACTGGACACATCATGAAACTACTTGTCAGGCAAATATCCAGATACTTTTGACTTTTTGAAATGAAGGAACTTTACCAAAATGTGCAGTTCCGAAATGCTTCATGCTGTTTTTGTTTTCCTTCTTGAAACTATTTAAATTAAAGCGGGCAGGCTGCACTTCAGCATTGATTGCTTTATAGAAAATCCATTGAGGTGATATACAGAGGCCAGAATTCTGCATTAGCTGAATTTTTAATTAGTTATCTTCTGTGGTCTTCCAAATTATTTTGGTGTTGCTGAGGTCGCCATTCTGTGTCTTTCTTTTGTTTTCTTTTGTTTGTTTTTATTTTTATATTTTTTTCATGAATATATAAAAAAAAAACATTGCCCATTTTCTTTCTAACCCACTCATAAGGCCAATTACCTAACCCACTTATTAGGACTCCCCCTATCAATAGTGATACCCTAACACACCAGGAGGGTGAGGACTAAAATACTCTTTTTATACTGCTTCTCATGCAGTATGGCTGAGTAGCATCACAGCACGCTCAGAGAAAATCTACCTTTCAGAAAGGTTTGTGATTTTCTGCAGCCTAATAATGACCCCATTCACTAGAAATGTAACATTAATTAATGAATAATGCCAGACCTTCTTACCTTCGTCATAAAATAAAAAGGCATGCATTGAAACTGTTAAGAACTGTATTCTTCAGTAAAATTGCACTGATGGCAAATTTTCTAAATACATATGGACTTAACGTAGTGCTGGGCGATTTTCACGATTAATTTGGTAAATTTGAATTACAGTTTTAATGTGATTTTCAAAATGGAGTAATGGCGATTTTACGTACAAACATTTAATACTTTTAATGTAAAATATCCTAAAGCGCTACTCATTTCTGAAGTGTTTATCCATCTTACCTTGGTTACCAGCGGCTCCCGCAGACTAACGCATGCATATTTTCTAAATATTCAGTCTGAGGATTGAGTTCGTACTGGAAAAAGTTCCAGCACTGTTCCAGCACGTTCAACACAAAGCCCTGGTGGGATAAGAATATATTTAGCTAGAAATAAATAAATCCTGTAGTTTCTAAAAACTGCAGCGTCATCGCTCTCCGGTGAGGATCCGTGATTAATTGTGGAAAACAATAATAATCACTCCTTCAAAGTTTCTTCTGTGACTTGATTAATGCGTTATGTTGTAATTTTCAGTCAGAAACCTACATTCTGAAGTATAATCCAGTGTTCTTCAGTGTATGAGTTTCTCTGCGGCGGTGTACACAAGGTCAAAACGTGATATGAGCGCATGGGCTTGTTTTGAATCATTGATTCACTTAATGAGTTGACTCCACACAAAGTGTTTAGACACCAAACAGATTATATATTTTAGATATAAAAAAAAAATACAGGTAAACCTTGTTTTGAATCATTTCTTTGTCATCTGTAGTTTGATTTTTAGTAAAGGGGTAAGAAAATCTGATTTTTTAGTAAAAATATTATTATTATTATTATTTTTTTAGGCCATAATCACCCAGCACTAAGCTAACTGTATATAAAAGAGCTGTACTGATGAATCCAAGCTTGTGCAGACTGTATGAATGAGTGAATACATTGGACAGTACGTGGACCTTAGTGTTTGACAGGCAAGGTCAGACTCTCGACAGTAGCTGTGTGTACGAATGTGTAGGTTGTGTTTGCATGTATGATGAAGGCTAAGGTATGTGACGGGTGAATTGGGCCAGTGTGTCGTCCACATGGAGAATTTGGCAGTGTGTGTGTGTCCCCAGCGGATCAGTGCACGCTTTGTCAGTCTGTAGCTTGACGCGGGTCTCTAGCTTGAAGCATCGCGTGTGCTTTTTGCACTGCGTGTGCGTGTTTAAGCGCGTGTTTGTGGATCCCGCGGCATCAGGTTTTCATAAGTTTTCTCCGGACGGACGCCAGCGATGCTGGAATATTCCCCACAGTGCCGTGCTTTCACCTTCAGCTCTGATAAAGAAGAAGCTGGACGTGAAGCTGCTGCAGGTCAGCACAGAGCAGCTTTCACACTGCTTTCACCATTTGTAACAAACTCCATAATCACCCTGAGGATTTACACGCTCCTCCAGCAGTGACTGGAGACTTGTTATCGTCTGGACTTTCTCACAGTGGGGAAAGGGATGTAGATTATACCCATAATCATATTTGTGTCTTTAATGTACACAATATAGGATACTGTCTAGAGCTTCCGCTAGGTTTTCCTGGTTCTGGTCATGCTGTCCAGGAATGATTCAGTTTACTGGACAAATTGGTAAAATCTCCTCATAAATACTGTATATATAATACATATAGTACTGTTTTTTTTTATCCAGAGCGATGCACTTCACAAGATTTTGGGATTATTTGATGCAGCACGCTAAAACAAATATGTCAGCAATAAATGACAGAATGTTTAAATGAAATGAAACTAAGCTTTACTTATGTTAATGTATCATGTTTGCAGGTTAGCACTGATTTATAAATGTAACCCTGCAGAATCAATGAAAGCAGTGGCTTGTCAAAGTCAGTATTTCTCTGTCTTTCCAATAAAACCTTGTCTTCTT
Source organism: Astyanax mexicanus (assembly GCF_023375975.1). Lineage (NCBI taxonomy): Eukaryota > Metazoa > Chordata > Actinopteri > Characiformes > Acestrorhamphidae > Astyanax > Astyanax mexicanus. The sequence continues at coordinate 64,832,403 of NC_064408.1, forward strand.
ACTCTCGCCACGTCTCAGTGTAGGTGTCAATGTAGGTCTTGTGTGAAACCAATCAATGGATGGTTAGGAAATAGCTAAGGACTTACTTCTTTGTGTAACTGTAGAATAACGTTCTAAAAAATAAAATAAAATTAAATTAAAAATATATATTCCTTGGCTTCATATGTAACAAACTTTTTAGGTTCCAGAAGCTATTTTTATTTTTTTTTTTTGTGAAAAAATACACAGAAAGTTTCAAAATTATGTACACAAACTTGAAAGAAGCCTATTTCACATCTGATAGGTTTGTGTTGTTTTCAGCCAAATATATATACTACTAACTCTATGTGCATTTACACCTCTAGTAAGTAAGTTAATTAGTTGCTGAGTGAGCGAGAGAGTGTAACATATTTTTTTTTTTGCACTATTAGTTTAATTTAAAATCCTTTAATAAAACAAAGTTAACCTTTTAATCCAGTGCACCTTATGTATGAATTGTTTTAGTCATGTATTAAGGAGCAGTGAAGCTACTCTGCTGAAGTACAGAGTTATACAGGAGTTTCAGTTTAGTTCTCCAGTACCGGGGCCGGAGTAGCATTAGCATTAGCCGCTAACCGCTATTTCCACCTCCAGAGGTGAGTATTATCGACCTGTAGCCTGCTGAAATCCCTGGCTAGCAGTGCTGGAGCAGCATTAGCATTAGCCACTAACCATGCTAGCTCTTTCATCGTTCAGAGGGGAGTGTATCAGACTGTAGCCTGCTGCGGTTAGCTGCTAATGCTATCACTCCATGCTTAGTGCTGGAGACATTCGTGAATCTAAGCTAATAAACGGAAGTGCTTTACTCACCAAAATAAACAGTTTTCAGGAGAGAAATCTGTGTGAATTTACATCCAGCACTCGTTTGACTTTAAAAAGAAAGTCTTTTTTTTATTAGTTTTGTTTATTTAGCTTAGCTTTAATTAACTTAATTAGCTACCCCCCCCTCCACCACCGCTCAGCAGCGAGACCTCCTGAATTAGAAGTTCCTTATAGTGTCTCTTAAAATGTGCCTTATAATCCGGTGCGCCTTATTAATGAAAATAGACCAAAAAATAGACGTTCATTGATTGTGCGCCTTATAATATGGTGTGCCTTATAGTGCAAAAAATACGGTATCTGTCCATCTGTCTAAAAATGATGTCATCGCTCTCCTGCCACACACACACATAAATACACACACACACACACACTCACTCTCACACACACATACCATCTTACTCTCTTAATTTCTTCCAGATTCTAACACTGATTTCTGTGTTCCCTTTTGTGTCCCTTTTCAACTCCTTTTTGGTGCTCAGATCAGTGTGTGTGTGATGACTCTTGCTGTGGTGTGTGGTGTGTGAGGGGTGATTAATAGTCAGTGTGTGTGCTGTGAGCTGAGAGTGCTGAAACTCTGCACTGCTTTCATGTTGCTGCGCTTTGCTTTCTCCTCTGTTTACATGTGTGTTTGGAGCTCGCTTGTTTAGCAGAAAGGAAATCAGATTCATCTGCAAAAGAGTTTTTGGGGCTGCAGCCCCCACCTCACACACACACACACACACACACACACTCTCTCTCTCTTACTCACACAGAGTAAGATTGACAGTGAAACTTTGAGGAGGTAGGGAGGCCTCAGGCTTTGCTCTGGAGTCTGGAAGTGTTTAAACTTTTCTTTCTGTCCTGTTCTTTAGCTGATTCTGAATCTGGGTTTCTACTATTTATCTTTCTCTCTATTCTTTCCCTCTCTTCGCTCTCTTGCTCTTTTTCACTCTTACTCTCTATTGTCACTCTCTTTTACTCTCCACTGTCTCTCTCTCTTTCATTCTACTGTCTCTCTTTCACTCTACTGTCTCTTTCTTCTCTGCTGTCTCTCTTTCACTCTACTGTTTCTTTCACTCTTTCTCTTTCTCTCCACTGTTTCACTGCTCCACAGTCTTTCTACTCTCCCTTTCTCACTCTCTCTCTCTATCTCTCTCTCTCATTCTCTCTCTTTCTCTCTTTCTTTCTACTGTCTCTTTTTCTTTCTATTCTCTCTCTCTCTGTATTGTCTCTCTTTTACTTTACTGTCTCTCTGTTTCTCTCTATTGTTGTTTGACTCTACTGTCTCTCTCTCACTCTTTCTTTACTCAACCTTTCTCTCATTGTCTCTTGCTTTCCCTCCCTCTCACTCACTTTACTGTCTCTCTAGTTCTCTGTCTTTCTGTCTGTCTCTGTCTCTTTCTTTCTCTCTACTGTCTCACTTTCTTTCTTTCTTTCTTTCTTTCTTTGTACTGTCTCTCCCTTTCACCCTCACTCTTTCTCTTCTGTCCCTTTCTCCCTCTTACTTTTTTCCTCTTGTTTCACTCACTCTACTTTTTCCTTGTACTGTCACTGTAGTTTTCCTTGTTCTCACTCTTATATGCACTCTATCCACTCTCTCTTTTCTACATGTCTTTCTCTCTCTCTCTCCTTACCTGTTTTTGCTCCCACTGTACTGTTTTATGTATCTATTTTGCTATCTTTCTTTTTTGCCATGTTGCTATTACATTCCCATTTCCATTCTAACTTTCTCTTTATTCTCTCTCTCTCACACTCTCTCCATTTTCACTCATTTTCTCTCCCTTTATCCTCCTTGTTTTAGACAGTCCCTCTCGCACTCCTCCATGCAGTTCACTTCAGTACACTTTATTGGATTGATCATGTTGATAAAGTAAAATCCTCATTGAAAGATTGAGAGCTGGAATCTATAGACTGAAGAAACAGAGGTATGAATAGTGTCTGTATTTCCTGTAGTGCTGCTGGCTGATGTGCTGCATGTCTCTATTTAGTTTCAGCAGTATTTGAGAACTAATCTCTCAGTTTGATGGATGCTTTAAATGCATTTGAAAATAAAATATGAAGTTACTAAATTAAAGGTTTCCTCTCTGGAGATCTGGAGTCTGTCAGGTTACAGCTCTGTGTCAGGTCTCGAGAAGCAGAACCGGCTAAAAGTAAAACAAACTGTCAGAGTATTAGGACATCCTTTTAATAGTTTTAAAACAGTACATTTTACATTCGTGGCATTTGGAAGGTTCTCTTAGCCAGACCTACGTACAGTTTTCCAGCAGGATAATGTAGTGTTAGGATCCTTGCACAAGAACTGCTATTGGTTGTGCATTGTGTTACTAACTTAAGTACTGATTTAAACCTCTGTTGCTTCAGGGTACTGAAGCTGCGTGGTACACTCTACCGACTTTAAGAAACAAACAAAAAAAGATGCGTATTTGCCAGTACAATGAGTTTACAAAAAAAGTTCACAAAAAGCTGCAGCAGGAAGTTTGAATTTTGTGTCACGTCATCATCAGACAGATCTTTGGCTGGTTGCTAAGTAGAAATCCAATTATTCCATGACTCATATAAACCTAGAATTTTCCCATTAACTGATTCCCCCAGTGCATGTTGAGAGGATTACTGACAGATCTGATTTCTGCAGACAAATCTGATTATTCAAGTGGTCATGTGTAAACTTATCACTTTCATTTCTTATGGTCTCACTCAGTAATTAAAATTCTCAGCATATTCATACTCTTTCAGTTATCTTAGTTTGTACTACAACCCCTGGCAAAAAGTATGGAATCACCAGTCTTGGATGAGCACTCCTTCAGACATTTCATTCTGTAAAACAAACTCTGATCAAAAACATTATACAATAATAAGGTCATTCCAAAGTGCAACTTGTTGGCTTTCAGGAACACTCAAAGAAATGAAGAAAAAACATTCTGGAAGTCAGTGAATGTTACTTTTATTGACCAACCACAGGGGAAAAAATATGGAATCACTCAATTCTGAGGAAAAAAATATGGAATCACGAAAAACAGATAAACAAAAGATGATTCAAAATACATCACTAGTATTTAGTTGCACCACCTTTGGCTTTTATAACGGCTTTCAGTCTCTGAGGCATGGACTTGATGAGTGACAAACAGTATTCTGCATCAATTTGGTGCCAACTCTCTTTGATAGCAGTTGCCAGATCAGCTTTGCAGGTCGGAGCCTTCTTGTGGACCATTTTTTTCAATTTCCACCACAGGTTTTCAATTGGGTTGAGATCTGGACTATTTGCAGGCCATGACATCGACTGAATGTGTCTTTCTCCAAGGAATGCCTTCACTGTTTTTGCCCTATGGCACGATGCATTGACATCTTGGAAAATTATTTCATTATCTCCAAACATCTGTTCAATTGAAGGGATGAGAAAACTGTCCAAAATGTCAATGTAAACTTGTGCATTGATAGAAGAATTAACCACAGTCATCTCCCCAGTGCCTTTGCCTGACATGCAGCCCCATATCATCAAGGACTGTGGAAATTTGGTTGTTTTCTTCAGGCAGGCCTCTTCATAAATCTCACTGGAACGGCACCAAACAAAAGTTCCAGCATCATTACCTTGTCCAATGCAGATTCTTGACTCATCACTGAAGATAACTTTCATCCAGTCATCCACAGTCCATGATTGCCTCTTCTTAGCCCACTGCAGTCTTGTTCTTTTATGTTTAGGTGTCAATGATGGTTTTCTTTTAGCTTTCCTGTATTGAAATCCCATTTCCTTTAGGCGATTTCTTACGGTTCGGTCACATACATTGGCTCCAGCTTCTTCCCATTTATGCTTCATCTGTTTAGTTGTACTTTTTTGGTTTTCAAGACAAATGGCCTTAAGTTGCTTGTCTTGACGCTTTGATGTCTTTCTCGGTCTACCAGTACGCTTGGCTTTAACAACCATTCCATGCTGTTTGTATTTGGTCCATATCTTGGATACAGCTGACTGTGAACAGCCCACATCTTTAGCAACCATGCGTGAAGAGTTACCTTCTTCAAGAAGTTTCACAATCCTCTCTTTTGTTTCAAGAGACATTTCTCTTGTTGGAGCCATGGTTCTTGCCACTCTGATTCGTCCAGCAGCCCTCCAAGGTGTCATGACTGCAGGTGTTTTTAACTGCAGACTAACGAGCAGATCTAATCTGATGCAGGTGTCCATTTAGGGAAAGGAAATTGACTGGGTGTGTCCTTATTTTCTACCTTCAATTTGAGTGATTCCATACTTTTTTCCTCAGAATTGAGTGATTCCATATTTTTTTCCCTG